>NC_053491.1:37277884-37407884 GCF_905171775.1 Rana temporaria | reverse complement strand
CTAACGAGGAAATAGAGAACATGTTCTCTATTTGGCCCGACGAGATCCTCGTCGGTTTCCTCGGCCAAAAGTGTACACACGGCCGGGTTTCTCGGCAGAATACAGCTCCGATCGAGTTTCTGGCTGAATTCTGCCGAGGAACTCGGTCGTGTGTACGAGGCCTCAGTATATAAATGGCACTGCTGGTGAATACAAAATTTGGGATTTTCTTCTACTTTCGGCAATAGTAGTAACCAAAAAATAAAAATAGAGGGGGAATCCAGTGGGGGCATAGACAACAATACAGTACAAACGAGAGAGGTTTTGATCCCTTTCCACGTTAACCAGAACATAAAAAAAAAAACATTGCCTAAAAAAGTACATAGAGGAAGAGTATACACACTGCCACTGCTATGTTACCCCCTGTGGACCACTTGGCTTTGGAGCAGGTAGCAAAAACCTGATGGCTGGGAGTGTGTCTTTAACCCAGATAGCAAGCAATTGAGCTGAAAATTTGAAAATGACTTGCTAAGCTATTGCTAGACTTGCCAGACTTTACAAGTTTGTTGCACAATTGCAGCAAGTCTGCATTGCATGACTCCAGTTCATCTTTCGTTGTAAGCATTCTGCAAGTCTGAGGCAAGTTTTGGTTCAGTTATGTTATGCGACAGTCATCCCACCACAGGGGTCACTGTGGCTGAATTTTCATCTTTGCTCCGTGTTGTAGACTTGCAGAGCTCTTGCTGTAGACTCACCACTGGAACTTTGCTCTTGCTAGAGATGTGCCACGTAAACTTGTTACAAATTGGAAAAGTGTCAACTAGAACTTGTGCTTCAAGTGCTCTGCAAGTGTACAACATGCCAGTGAAAATGAGCAGCAAGTTAACAAGTCTAAGGCCTCGTACACACGACCGTGTTTCGGCAAAAACCATCAAGAAACTTGTTGGGAGATATTTTTTTGCCGAGGAAACCGGTCGTGTGTATATTTTCTCCAGGAAACTGTCGAGAAACTCGACGAGCCAAAAAGAGAGCAAGTTCTCTATTTCCTCGACGGGAATGGAGAAACTTGCCTTGTCGAGTTTCTCGACAGCCTAACAAGGAACTCAACGAGGAAAACGATGTGTTTCGCTCGTCGAGTTCCTCGGTCGTGTGTACGAGGCTTTACAATTCAACACTGCCACACAAAGGGCCCCAGTAGATATTATAAATCTGTGTAGCTTTCTAAAATTATCAATGATGTGGAAACTGTTGGATGCCTACACCCAGCATAAAGCCTCATACACACAATCGGACTTCCATCTGACTTTTCCATGGATTTTGGTCTGAATGGGCGTTGGCCATGAACTTGTACTGCATACACACAGGAGGAAATTTTCAGCCAACTTTCACCAAATGACGTGTTTTTTCAGCTCATTACCACCACCCTTTGGGTAACTTCTGCTATTGTTGTTTTAACTTTAGCATTGGTTCTGAGCATGTGTGTTTGTACTTTGAACTTTAGTCCGATGGATTTGTGTACACACGATCGGATTATCCTCCATCGGATATTTGTTGCCGAAAAGTTTGAGAGCATTCACAGCGAACATTTGTCCGATGAAAAAGCAAAAACAATTGTCCGATGGAGCATAAACATGTTCGGATTGTCCTATCAAACACGTCCATTGGAGGGTTGTTGTCAAAAAGTCTGATTGTGTGTATAGGCCTTTACAGGTATGAAAAGCAACATTTTTCACGTCCTAGCAACAAGGCAGAATGTGTGAGTTGCCAACTACAGTAGTAGTTTCTTTAGCCAGTCTTTTGCGGGCCCCAAATGGCCTACAGGAAAACAATAAAATAAATGATCATTTTACAAAGCTGCACATATTTTTAATGTGGTCCTTTGACTGCATAAGAAATTTTCTGGAAAAGATGAACTTAGCCTTTAAAGTGAAGGTTTTTTACCTTAATGCATTTTCATTAAACGCTTGCCGACCAGCCACCGCAGGTATACAGCAGCAGGTCAGCTCTGCTGGGTGAGATCACGTAGCTATATGTCATCTCGCCGAGCAGCCAATAGGGGTAAACACACAGCTCCCGGTCCTGTCAGGGGAGAAATGCCTGACCGTCTGTCTGTTCATGCAATGTATGAACAGCGGTCAGTCATTTCCCCTAGTGAGTCCACCCCCCCTACAGTTAGAAAACACCCAGGTAACATACTTAACCCCTTCCCCGCCCCTAGTGTTAACCCCTTCCCTGCCAGTGGCATTTTTATAGTAATCCAATGCATTTTTATAGCACTGATCACTATAAAAATGCCAATGGTCCCAAAAATGTGGTAAAAGTGTCCGACGTGTCCGCCGTAATGTCGCAGTACCAAAAAAAAATCGCTGATCGCCGCCATTACTAGTAAAAAAAAATATTAATAAAAATGCCATTAAACTATCCCCTATTTTGTAAACACTTATTGAGATTTTTTTTACGAAAAATATGTAGAAGAATAAGTATCGGCCTAATCTGAGGGAAAAATTTTTTTTTTTATATATTTTTGGGGGATATTTGTTATAGCAAAAGTAAAAAAATATTAATTTTTTTCAAAATTGCCGCTCTATTTTTGTTTATAGCGAAAAATAATAAAAACTGCAGAGGTGATCAAATACCACCAAAAGAAAGCTCTATTTGTGGAAAAAAGGACGCCAATTTGATTGGGAGCCACGTCGCACGACTGCGCAATTGTCAGTTAAAGCGACGCAGTGCCGAATCGCAAAAAGTGCTCTGGTCTTTGACCAGCAATATGATCCGGGGCTGAAGTGGTTAAGGTAAAAAATAAAACTTCTCTGTGCAGTACTTGCCTAAGTACTTACCTGAGCCCCATCTTGATCCAGCAATGTGCATGAAAACAGCTCCACTGTCAGCTCTCTCTCTCCTTATGGCTCAGACAAAGCAGTAAGAGCTGCTGCCAATCACAGCCCATGAGGAAGGAGCGGAGGGCAGGGCTGAGCCATGCTCTGTGTATCAATAGACACATAGGGCCAGATTCTCAGAAGAGTTACAACGGTGTATCTCAGGAAACACCGTCGTATCTCTGTTTTTGGCCCTGGGTATCTATGCAAGTAATTCCTAGAATCATTTTCGCATAGATACGGCGTAGATCCAACAGGATCTAGATGTAATTTGACGATGGCCGCTAGGTGGCGTTTACGTTCAGTTTTCATTTGACTATGCAAATGAGCCTGATACGCCGATTCCCGAACGAATTTGCGCTGCGTCGTCGTCATTTACGTTGTTTCCATAAGCGTAAGGTTACCCCTGCTATATGAGGGGTAACCTTACGCCAGTCCGCCGTATGCCATGTTAAGTATGGCGTCGGGTCAGCGCCGTCTTTTTCCGTCGTTTTACTAAGTCGTCCGCGAATACGACTTTACGTCAATGATGCTCACGTAGGCGTCATTGACGTTTTCCGTCGTAAGCTGGAGCATGCGCACTGGGCTATTTTTCCGCCCGGCGCATGCGCAGTTCGATCGGCGCGGGGGCGCGCTTAATTTGAATACAAGCCGCCCCCTTTGAATTACGTGGCCATACGCCGGGCCATTTACACTACGCCGCCGCAAATTACGGAGCAAGTGCTTGGAGAATACGGCACTTGCTCCAGTAAGTTGTGGCGGCGTAGTGTAAATGACATACGTTACGCCGCCGCAATTCTATGTGAATCTGGCCCACAGAGGCCACATGAGTGTAGGAACCCAGAAGAGTAGGCTTAGGACTTCTCCATTGCACAGAGCAAGTAAGTATGACATGTTTGTTATTTATTTTTATTTTTTGTAATTTAAAGTTTACAATTATTTGAATGTGAGTGTTGAATACTAGACTTACTCTGTGAAAGAGAAAAAAGGGGTTGCATAGCTGGATTTCTGCAGAAAATGGAGCTTTATTGTGAAAAAGTTACTGTTTTTTTCAGTCCATAGGCTGCTTGTGCAAATCCCATTATTGTTTCCATGTATGATAGGCAATGAAGGCCCAGAGCGCAAAGATGAAATTGTAATCGTATCATATCCATGTTCTTGATATAAAGTTAAGTGAATAAATATGGAATAAAATATGCTGTAAATACACTTTTACTCATTGCTCACCATTTACGAACTCTTGCTCTTCAGATGACAGGATGCTAGATAAATGTGACTGATGGCTTCTACATGTGTTCTCTGCATCTACCCAGGTTTCTCTGTTTGAGAAGTGTTGGTAGCAATGTCCTTGGAATTTGGTCCAGCCTTCATCACATACTTCAATATCTAAGAGATATAAGAGAAAAGAATGAAGTGAGGGGGACAACATCTATAGCTGGAATGTTGGGAGTCCACTTTGAAGCTTCTTTCAGCAGTCAGAACTCAGAACCTGTAGAAAAAAAAATGGCAGTAACAGAGTAACAGAGACAAAGTTAAAAGGTGTCTTTTACCTGAAAATGTTCAGTAAAAAGAGATGTCAGATGACCTTACTCAGCCATACAGGGATTCAAGACTTACACAAATAAGAGAGAAGAGGTTTCAACTGCAGGTTCCCCTGAAGAATCAAGAACTCTACAAAACAACTATTTTAGTCCCATTGAATATTAGTGTAGGATGTTTATGATGCCAGTTACATTCCAATTGGAGTTTTTACTGTGTTCAATAGGGAGATCTTAACAGCTTCTTTTTAAAAAAAAAAACCATACACCATAATCAAAAAACTCAAGGATGATCACAAGATAATAAAATTCAAGAATGACACATACATAATGATTAAGATTAATGATGATGCTACCTGAATATCAAAGATACTAGTACGGGGAAAACAGAAGGGGGTCTTATTCATATGTTTTGCGGTTGCCCAAAGCTATACCGGTATTGGAGGGAGAAATTTGGAATTATAAACTTGGTATTTGGGACATCTCTGAACCTAGACGTAAGGTTATGTGTGTTGGGTTACGTAGAAGTGGAGGGAGATCCCGGGTGTACTCAAACTGCAGTGCTTAGATGCTTATTTTAGGCAAGGAAATTGATAGCACAAAGATGGAAATCAGTGTTACACCCAAGCTGTACAGAGTGGGAGCGAGGTATGAATGAGACAATATGATAGGAAAAATCTGTATATGTTAGACAAGGACATATAAAGAAATATGAAAAGATTTGAAAACCCTGGTGGGACGCAAAGGAATATCCCCCTTAGAACAATGTGAAAGAGAATAATGTGAAATGAGCCATCAGTATAAAGGAGGAAGGACAAGGGGGGAGGTATTGAGATGGTCAGTAGTACCAACACCTAAAGGGTAACCATTAAGGAATAAGTGGATAGGATGTGATGCATCAACATAGGAAGAAAGAATGATTAAGGCCCCTTTAACACAGGGACAGATCTGTTGCAGCGGTCTGCCAGCTCAGCGGGAGATCTCTCCGTTGATCTCCGCTGAGCCGGCAGATGACAGGTCCTTCTCTGCTCACTGAGCGGGGAAGGGCTTGTCGAGCGCCACTGCTTGTCTATGGAGAGATCGGACGAAAACAGACAGCATGCCCGTTTTCAGCAGATCTCACCCGATCTGATCCGCCAGGACGGATGGCGACGTATCACCATACATCTGATTTTAGCGCATCGGATCGGATGTCAGAGGACATGGTCACCGCTGACATCCGATGCTCAAGCATAGACATGCATGGAGCTCCCATTCAGGTCCACCGAATAAACTGACAGGTGGACCTGAACAGTCCATCCATGTGAAAGGGGCCTAAGAGTGAATAAGAGAAATGTTGGTGAAGATTGGAGAATGAGTGGGGTAAGAATGAATAAGAGGATTAAGATAATATGAGGATAAAATGAAGAAATGATTAGAGTGGGAAAAGTAAGAAGGTGGTCAATGAGCAGTAGAGTAGAAGGAGAACGAGAAGATGAGATATATAGTAAACACTTGAGAAGTTTAACCTGCCTGGCGGTCTTCACGAGTCTGACTCGGGGTTAGATTTTCCTGCTGCGAGCGGAAACCCCGAGTCAGACTCGGGCTTGCCTCGCTAGATCCACAGGCACAAGTTACTTACCTTGTCCCTGGATCCAGCGATGCCACCGCGCTGTGTGAGCGAGTGGGACCTCGCTCGATTCACACAGTGCCTCCGTGTGACGCCGATCTCCGTTCCCTGCGACGTTACGACGCACGGGGACGGAGAACGGTGCCAAATTCAAAAAAGTAAACAAACACCTTACATACAGTATACTGTAATCTTATAGATTACAGTACTGTATGTAAAAAAAACACACACCCCCTGTCCCTAGTGGTCTGTCCTGTGTCATGCATGTCATTTTATATAATAAAAACGTTTCTTTCTCCCTGCAAACTGTAGATTGTCCATAGCAACCAAAAGTGTCCCTTTATGTCAAAAATAGTTTTAGATCAGCTAAAAAACAGCGATAATAAATTATAATCACTTGCAGAATTGTGCGATAGCGATTTGTGGGGAAATTCGTCATAAAAAAAAAAAAATAATGACAGCAACAATTCTGCAACTGAGCAAATTTCAGTGATTTTGATTTGATTACATTATTGAATAATTTTTATTATAATTATATTATTATTTGTTATAATTATTTATAATTATTTATTATATTATAATTTATAATTTTGTTTTTAAAAAATGTCATACCTGGGATGCCTATTAGAATCTTGTTTGGTCAGATTTAAGTGAGTTATTTCTAAAAATTACAGACCTACAATATAAAACGCCAAATTTCCTTGCAAATAATGGTACCGCTTTTAGCATGTTTTTTCTGACAGAATCATACCGCCAGGGAGGTTAATGAGAATATGTATTTTGTTTTTTCTTTGTATATGTATATTTAAAATGAAAGAGGAAGGGGAGGGAGATGTGGGATATGGTTGTTTGTATGTCAATGATAAATGAAAAATGTTTCAATAAAGATTATAAAGTAAAAAAAAAGATACCAGTACAGGACATTGACTATGACATTTCACATTGACTAATTTGATATTTACAATGTCAAGTGTATTTCCTTAATTTATTAACTCATTAGCATTTCATAATGTAACATTATCTTCCTATTTATAGGAGAGATGTGGCCACAAACTAGCATTTGTTTGGAGAAGAAGAAATTTTGGGGTTAATTTACCAAAACTGGAAAGTGCAAAATCTGTTGCAGCTGTGCATGCTGCAACAGATCTGTGTCAGATCACGTACCTTCGGGTCTGGGGTGTGCCGGGACCCACCGATCATTCGTGAGACAGGCAGAGCGGTTGTCTGCCTATGTACACAAGGTAGATTGCTGTTCTGCTAGTAGGGAAGACAGAGACCCTGTGTTTCTGCTAAGCAGGAACATGGATCTCTGTCTTCCCACAGTTAAAGTACCCCCACACAGTTAGAAAGAACCCCCTAAGGGCACATTTACCCTTTTATTGCCCCTGCTATTAACCCCTTCCCTGCCAGTGTCATTAGTACATTGAGGCCCCGTACACGCGGTCGGACCGAACCGATGAGAATGAACCGAAGTTCAGTTTCATCGGACCAAACCGACTGTGTGTATAGGCCATCGGTCTGTTTTCCTTCGGTCCAAAATTGTAAAACATGCTTCAAAACCGAACCGATGGACCGCTGCCCCATCGGACCAAACCGATGGTTAGTACAGAAAAGCATCGGTTCAAAACCCGCGCATGCTCAGAATCAAGTCGACGCATGCTTGGAAGCATTGAACTTCGTTTTATTCACCACGTCGTGTGTTTGACGTCACCGCGTTTTGACCCGATCGGATTTTGGACTGACGGTGTGTACACATATCAGGCCGTACGGCCACTTCAGAGGTGAACCGATGAAAACGGTCCGATGGACCAGTCACATCGGTTTGGTCCGACCGTGTGTACAAGGCCTGACAGTGCACATTTTTTGTCACTGGTCCCCAAAAAGTTTCAGGTGTCCGATATGTCCGCGGAAAATATCGCACGCCCGCTATAAGTCGCTGATTGCCACCATTACTAGTAAAAAAATAAAGAAAAAAATAAAGAAAAATATCCCATAGTTTGTAGACGCTATAACTTTTCCTCAAACCAATCAATATACGCTTATTGAGATTTTTTTTACCAAAAATATGTAGCAGAATACATATTGGCCTAAATTTGATTTTTTACCCCAAAAAATTATTGGATATGTTTTATAGCAGAAAGTAAAAAATGTTTTATTTATGGGAAAAAAGGAACACAATTGTTTTTGGGTACAGAGTCGCACGACCGCACAATTGTCACTTAAAATAACACTGTATCGCAAAAAAATGGCCTGGTCATGAAGGGGGGTAAACCTTCTAGAGCCAAAGTGGTTAATTAATGTATTAAAAACTCACTTTGTAAAGAGTAGCCAATCACATTACTTGCTTATGATTGGATGATGGAAGTCAACAGCTCTTTATCATCATTCACTAAGCAAAGTGAACATTTCCTTGCAAAGTTAAAGTCCTTTGCATTGTGACTTCATGCACAAACAAAACAAATGAATGGGTGCTTTTTCTCAGCATGAAATATGTCAGACTTCTTCAGCACTGTGGGTTGAGTGGTCTTTTTTTTATAAAACACAGTAATCCTAAATGCTAATGTAAGGGCCTTGGCAGACAAAACAAAGGTCAGATAAAGTTAAAAAGATTTGAAGTTTCATATCTTTTAAAGCCAATCAATAAAGAATGACATATATTTTGACACTTTTGTTGGAAGTGTACTACAAATAACTTAATAATGAAAAGAAGCATTTTTTTGACAATAGACTGTTACCATGTGCTTCATAAAGCAACTATTAAATGAAAACATTAATTTAATGATTTTGACCTCTGGAGCATTATGGCCCCTAAACAGACAATTGCGTGAATGAATAGATTTTCCATTACTCCAAATTAACACTGACCTTTCTGAAGTACAGAAATAAAAATGCAGTTTCCTGCCAGCACATTGTTTTACTGAAAGAAAGCAGATTTTGTTTTTGTGTCACAAAATTGTTAGAACACCTGTTCATATTTTTATTATTTTTTTAATAAAGACAAGTTTGTCAAGGATTTTTTCAATTGTATGGAACAACATGCCTTTTCTTATGTTTTTTTGTTGCTTTGCTGACTTGATGTAACAACGTAAGCCTTTGGTTAATGCTGAGAAAAAGTATCCAAAAACCACTAAATCGGTGCCAGGGGTCTATTTGCTATTTTATTTCTTCTTTCATTAGTTCTTAAATGTGTTCATTAATTTATTATTACCATATATACTCGAGTATAAGAAGACCCCAATATAAGCTGAGGCACCTAATTTTACCACAAAAAAATGGGAAAACTTATTGACTCGAGTATAAGCCTAGGGTGCCCATCTGCATGCCTCACTGTGCCTCACTTTGCCTCACTGTGTCCATGTGCATGCCTCACTGTGTCCATGCCTCACTGTGTCCATGCCTCACTGTGCCTATGCCTCACTGTGCCTCACTGTGTCCATGCCTTAGTGTGCCCATGACTAGACTTTTGTTTAACATGTAGTTTAAAAAAGGGGTGCCGTAGGTCTCCCAGACAGCAAACTTTGCACACTTGTAGAGGAGAACTGGGGATACATGTGTGCCAAGCTCTGGGTCCCGGGAACCTACGTCCGGCCGGTACCGGGTCCCCCAAATTACCGGAGAAATGACCGTTTAACATGGGAGTCTTTGGAAGGGGTGCTCGACTTTGAAAAATCGGTGCTCCCCGGTCGTAGGTCTTCTGAACAACAAACTTTTCACACTTGTAGAGGAGGTGGAGGGCTATATGTGTGCCAAGTTTGGGGTCCAGGGGACCTACCACCGGCCGGTACCAGGTCCCTAAATTCTGGGAGATCAAGCGCAAAAAGGTGACTCGAGTATAAGCCGAGGGGGGCTGGTGTTTTACAAATCACACTATTCAATGTGGACCTAAATGTGATTCAGCATTCAAATTCAGGCACATCACACATGTTCTTTATATACGGTATATAAATAATCGAAAAAAGCCATTTATTTTAAATTAAATAATTATATACAACTGCAAATCTCATTGCATGACCATATGACAATCATGTTTCAGGTCTTTTGATACAGTAAAGTGTGGGGTACTATCAGGCAAAATCATCCTATCACTAAATGAGAAAATTCAATACTGGATGGTTCTGTCTAAAGACTCTACTTACATCAGTGCCCTTCAATAAATTTGTAGGTTTTTGTTCAAAAGCTCTAGTATTCGGAACGTTCATTCAAATAATTAAGACTTAGGAGCTGATTTGACATTTGCTTTAGAGTAGAGTGAGCGGGAAAATCAAATCGAAGAATGATGCCCCATACAAACGATCGGATTTCACATGAGAATAAACTCTGACGGGTTTTTTCCGACGGAATTTCGCTCAAGCTCCCTTGCATACACATGGACACACCAAATTCTGACCGCCGAAAACGCGGTGACGTACAACACTACAAAAGAGCCGAGAATAATGAAGTTCAATGCTTCCGAGCATGCGTCGAATTGTTTCCGAGCATGCATGATTTTTTCTCCGTCAGAATTCCAAACAGACTAACAGAATTTCCAATAGTATTTTTTTCCATCGTAAAAAAGAGAACATGTCCGTCGGAATTTTCGATGGAAAAGGTCCGATTGGGCATATACACGGTCGGATTGGGCATACACACGGTCAGAATATCCGATGAAAAAATTTAGTCAGACTTTTTCCATTGGAAATTCCGACTGTGTGTACGCGGCATAAGGATGATTTTTTTTTATTGATGGTTTATTAATGGTAACAAATTAATTTCTATTAGTTAAATTGGCTACTGGCCCAAGAAAATTATACTAAGGGATCGGGCTTGTCAAAGTTAATCCAGATTGTCAATTGAAAATAAAAATTTAGACACGGTACTCGAATGCAAAGAGTCCATGAAAGTGCCATCAATTGCTTGGACTAATGATTCCTTTCTTGTACAAATCCTCGAATGAACATCTACAGGTGTAAGGTCAGCTTTATGCTAGGGAATAGGTCATGGGACAATAACCACATTCTGTCAACAAGAGGAAACATGGATGAGGTCTTAAGGCTTTTATCTAGTGTACAATGTTTACCTGTTTAATCCAACCGTTAGGCTGTCCTTTTCCACTGTTTAACCGAACAAACAAGTCGATATAAACACTACACCACTCCTCACCTACTAAATGTGGCTAAATCTCTCAAACTCTTGATATTGGGGACAAAAAATAATTCCCCTTATATCTCATTGGCTTCGACAAGTAGACCATATTTGCCTAATGGAAGATATCACCTCACCCTAGCAAAACTCACCAAGATATGGGCCTGCTAGTTTAAGTTCAAGACCTCTGCTCAGTATTTGGAGATATTGTCTGACATTTGTGTCCCTGTTTATTTTCCAGACACCACCTTATCCACTCAGCATGTTTAAATGTTATGGCCAACTGTTTGCTACCCCCTTCTTTCCCTCTTTCTGCTCTCTATTCCTTTCTTCCTTTTCCTTTTTCTATCTTGTCTACTTTCCCCCATTGAGGTACAGTATATGCAGGCACTGTATTTATTGTGTATTTCTGGTACTGATATGTACCACTGTTCCTTCTACAATCAGTTTTTTATTAGTCCCTGTGAAATGTGATTTGTACTGGTTCGATATTATTATGTTTTACCCGCACCCTCAATTGCCTTTGTGGTCTGAGTTTCTTTTACTTGTGTCTTATTTGTGGACGTAGCATTGTATTATGTACCTTCTTTAATTTTGTTCACTAAAAATGTATTAAACAAAAAAATTAAGGGGAAAGCATACTTGAAAAAGCATATTTTAGCTATGTGCATTGTGTGTTTGATTTTTCTATCGCTTAAGTAAAGTTTAATATGTTTAAGTAAACAATCAATTGAACAGATTCATAGTAATATTTCAGGCTTCTGGTATCTGTATAGTACACTTGGACAAATTGTTTTTAAAGAAAGTTGAAAACCATTTTAAAGACTTGAGGGAAATGGGTTGGGGTGTATTTGGCATGACAGTTAACCATACCATACAACATTCACAAATAGTTTACATGGACCAGTAAGGCAGACTCTGGGTCTAAACCCAACTTCCATCCAGTGAATGGTGGGTTTGGTTTGCAAATATATTCTGGTAGTATAAACACCAGAAATGGTAACGGTTGGATTCATTTACTCAAACTGGAGTGCAAAATCTGGTGCAGCTGTGCATGGTAGCCAATCAGCTTCTAACTTCAGCTTGTTCAATTAAGATTTGACAATATAATCTCTAAGCTGATTGGTTTCTATGCAGAACTGCACCAAATTTTACTCATCAGTTTTAGAAAATCAACCCCAACTTTTTTAAGCTACCACTAAAGATTTCCCAGATTATTTTGTTCTCTAGACCCATACAATTTCTAGTAGTAGTTTAGATATATTGACTCTTTGGGAACCTGCAGTTGGTTAGGAAACCTTAAAAGAGAAAGAAGACGCACAACAGTAAATTTCTTCTTGATCAGGTCACATGTAGAGTTATTTCCTGTAATCCAAAATAAAATCACATTATTCATGTAGAAGAGGGAGAGAAACTGAAAGAGACAAAATCAGATTATTCACTCTTCTCTCACAGGTAGGCCTGAGCCCACCAAAAAACATTCACTACCCTTGGCTTTGGAAAGGAGGGACGGACTCATTTTGGTTGGGATGCAGTTGTTAGTAAAATTAGCTCAAGCCACATTGGTCGTACCGATCTGACATAGGTCCCCTCCGTAGCTGGGAAGGCATAAGCATTTGAATGAGTCGATGCCATCAACGCAGGTAGCTCCATTCACACAAGGGCTTGGAAGGCATTCATCAATGTCTGTAAAAAATCAAGGTTCTGCCATTAGGACCTAGGACTGCTACCTAACAAAAAAAGGAGAGCACATCTGATTACTTGAGTTGTGCTGTTCAAATGGTGCTTTTAATGGAGACATATACATATGTATGTCAGTATAAGGACATAGAAACAGTGTTAGGCTAATAGCGCATGTCCAATACATGATCCCAGTCTATAGTAATTCACTAAAGTATTTGAATGTTTGAATTCAATTATAATTTTTTTTTTTATTATTTAGCTACAGTGCACTGAATATTAACCATTGCTGATTTGTTTTAAAATTATAAAATATAGGAATGACATAAATGTAACATTATTTAATATACAACCTTGTATTGGGGTTACAAATTGCTTTATTAAAGTAAAATATGTAAAAAAAAAAATAACTGCAGAAATAACTACCCTAAAGTATCATCGGAGTAAAATGTATTATATTAAAATGTATTAATACAATTTAATATATGTAAAGTAATGTTATCAAACATGATAACTTGTACATTTGAAATCAGATTGTTCAAATTATATTTCTAACACTATAAAAGTAAATGTTTTTTTCTTGTACTTTATTTGTTTCTGGGGTCAGTTATCATTAATCAGAGTATAACACTAAAGCCTCGTACACACGATCGAGGAACTCGACGGGTGAAACACATCGTTTTCCTCGTCGAGTTCCTTGTTAGGCTGTCGAGGAACTCGACAAGGCAAGTTTCTCCATTCCCGTCGAGGAAATAGAGAACTTTCTCTCTTTTTGGCTCGTCGAGTTTCTCTACAGTTTCCTCGACAAAAATGTACACACGACCGGTTTCCTCGGCAAAAAAATATCTCCCAGCATGTGTACGAGGCCTGAGTGTTCACAAACACAATTTGTTGCAAACAACCAAATTGTGTTGTTTCAAGCATAAAGCATTATAACTAATTCACATACTATCCCTAAAATGGATGTATGTGTTTTTTAGGAAAAAAAATATTTCAACGTTTATATCATATTTTTTTTCCAGGGGTGGTTACTGACATTTACTGATGCATTTATCATGTGTTTAAAAAAGGTGTGAAGCCACATTAAAAAAATAAATATACGGCTTTTGCACAGGAAATGAGCTCACTATTTGTGCCATGTAAGGAAAATGCAAACTCAGCGTTCTGTACTAAACAGGATTGAGAGTTGAAGAAACTTTTTGTGGCTTTTCAAACTTTTTAGGCTTAAGGGTTAACGCTCTTTAGCCCAGCATGCTCTGTGTTTGACAGCAAGCAGCAGCCATTTGAACCAGCCCTGAATGCACAACCGCTGACCAAGTAACTTGTTCTCCTTTTTATTTTTGAATTAGCAACAATTAAGTTTTAAGCACGCCATAAGGGAAAATTAGGCATTTAGCTAAAGCAAGGCAAACAGCAGGGGAAGGTGGGAGCTTTGACAGGCAGATTAGGACTTTCTAGGCTTCTTTGCCCCTAATGAGCTAGCTGTGGTGTCTCTCATTTGATTCCTGGAGGAAAAAGAAAATAGAACAAGAAAACAACATATCACCATATTACATACCAATAACACACCAAATATTTTGCAGAGGATCTATTAACATTTATACAAGGCAATACCAGGGCAATGTCGTGTGATTGTTTTGGCCCTGATTTTACATTGCAATCCCTCACTTTTTCCATGAGAAAAAATGGAGTCCAACAACCTTTGTCAAAAGGTTGTTGGAGGAGCGTGTTTTGTAGAACTAAGGGGTATAGCGGAAAAGGAGCACCATACCACTGTAAAAAGTCAACTAAATGTGTTTTTTCATTAACCTCCCTGGTGGTATGATTCTTCCAGATTTTTTGGTGCTGAAAGCTGTACAATTATTTTGCATGGAAATTTGGCGTTTTATATTGTAGGCCTGTAATTCTTAGGAATAACTCACTTAAATCTGTCCAAACAAGAGTCTAGTAGACATCCCGGGTATGATAAAGTTTGAAACACAAAATCATAAATTATCATATAATAAATAACTAAAACATTTTATAAAAAAAATAATATAATAATTATAATAAAATAAATTTCCCCACTTTTCACTATCGTTCAATTCTGCAAGTGTTCTTATTTACTATCGCTGTTTTCTAGCTGGTCTCAAACCACTTTTGACATAAAGGGACACTTTTTGGTTGCTATGGACAATCTCAAGTTTGCAGGCAGAAAAAACAGTATATATAAAATAAAACTGCATGAATTTTTGCTTGAACATGATTGGATGATGAAAGTCAGCAGTGCGTCTGCTAATTCACTAAACTCTGGAGCATCTGCTCTTTCAGAGTGCAACTGCACTTTGTAAAGTGCACAGTCTATTTGCCTTTAGTAAATTAACCCTTATTCATCTGTTGACAAGGACCACCAGGTACACAGTGCATTAAGAAACTTTCTAAAATACCTTTGAAAAGGAACTTATTTTTCCTGTTATGCGGAACATTGGATGTTATTTACGAAAGACAAATCCACTTTGCACCACAAGTGCACTGAAAGTGCACTTGGAAGTGCAGTCACTGAAAATCTGAGGGGTAGATCTGAAATGAGGGGTAGCTCTGCTGATTTTATTATCCAAACATGTGCAAGCTAAAATGCTGTTTTTTATTTTCCTTTCAGTGGAATTTCAAGTGCACTTTGCACTTGTAGTGCAAAGTGGATGTTCCTTTAGTAAATAACCCCCATTATGTTATTGGTTTGCTTTAGCTTGGATTTTCACTACCTTCATTTTTCAAGGCCATGTTACAATCAGCATGATAAATGACCCATTTCTGGCTCCAGGATAAAGGACACTACATATGGTTGGGAAAGAGTAAAACAATATTTACATATATATTTACATATATATATATATATATATATATATCTATGTATGTATCTATCTAGATATACATCTATAGATCTATATCTATATATAGATCTATATCTATATATAGGTATTGCTTTAGAGCATGGGAAGAAACTGGAGTGCACCCACATAAGCATGGGGTGAACATGCAAACTCCATGCAGTTTCCTGGTTGGGATTCAAACTGAGGACCTTAGTGCTGCAATGCAAGAGTGCTAACCTCTAAACCATTGTGCTACTCTAGACAATAGGGATTACAGTTTTGTAGGATAATTTTATATTTTGATTACTCATATGTAAAAGACTGCACTCACAGAGAATAGTTTATTTTATACAAAAGTTACTTCATATCCAATAACAAATAAAAACTCTCAATGGCTTTATTAAAATACTAAATATAAAATAGACAGATGTGACTTAATACTCCTGAGAGTAGCCAAATATATCAGGACCTGTTCTCTATAGTGGTGCACAATTAGATCTTCAAAGCCCCATTTGATGTCTCTTCATAATAGTCACAACTCATTATCACATGTTAAGACATCCTTCTCCTGGCCATAAAATATTTATTAACCATGAATCTGCACCAAGTCACAGTTGAGGATCCGTCATATAGTACACGTTGATTACGCCTAAAGTGCCATTAAGGGGGATAGGGGACTGCTTTCAGAAAGCCTCATTGCAGATATATGCTGCTGAATGCATTAAAATGTAGCATAAGGAAAGTTTTTTTTTACCACCCCTTAAGTTCTCAGAATATGGCCATTCCACAATTACAATTACACCACTTAGGTTGGTTTTAACTTGCAATGGCTTCCTGCTCCCTAATGCATGCAGGATATAACACATACTTTCCAATGCTGTAAATCCCATCATTTAAATAGATTATCTCCATCAAATGATGGCCTGTCTTCTTTCCCTCAATTTATAGCTATGGTGCATGCACAAGATATATCAATCAAGGCACTGATGTCCTTTATAACACCTGGACTCCCACCAGACAGCAGGAACCAAATACAACAATTAATTTTGTAAAAAGGAAAAGTAGACTTTTGTGCTAAGACCTACATGAAAAAAGCTGCTGACACAATACTCTGGTAAAAGAATTACAATATAGGGACAAAAAGTGCAATGCTAAAAAATTATAATATTCAAAATACCTTGTGCAATATGGCTCAGAAATGAGCAATATACATTAAAGTGCTTATATGTGCAATACATGAACTAAACAATACCATCAAATAAATGTAACAGTGAACAATAAAGTCCTTTTCATTAGTGGTGGCTGGTGCTGGAGGAGTTTAGGAGGGGGGGGGGGCACAGGCGGCCCTTCTAGGTCCTCACTCACCCAACAGAGGTGCCCTCCAGCTGGCTGTGATAGCATAATCTGCCATGCTGTCCCCCTGGTAGTCGGTGGGTGAAGAAGATAACGTAATGCCCGCAGTCTTGGTGAGCAGAGGGTTGCTCGGTGTTCTGTCCCCCTGGGGGAGGGGGGTGGTGGATGCCCAGCACGCCCTTTCATGTGCACCATAAAACAGGTCCGCTTTCCCCACTCTCCACCCCTCCAGGTGAATGGAAAGTTGTCCCAAATAAGGTGGTCAACACAAGCCTTGATTGGTACAATCCTTCAAATCGTTCATGACCGACTCCAAACCACGGTCACACATTTATAAATGAGCCTCTCAAAACTCCTGTCCGCTCAAGCAATATCAATGGTCTGCAGCCAGCCAGTCTCGCACATCATAGACCTTCACAGGTCTTGTAGAAGAAAATGTTCACCACACTGCAGGTTGTTTTTTATCATACATGTCCCAACAGGTCCACACTGACTGTAAAGGGCAACTTTGGGTTTTGCCTCCTTGCTGCACTGCTTTCACTACCTTAATTCCTTCCACATGTGTGGTTTGGCTGTGTTTACCTATGAATGATTTGAGGGATTGTGCCAACAAAGGCTTGTGTTGACCACCTTATTTGCGTCCACAAGCTTCCGGTAAGCCTCCCATTTGTCACACTAGAATGGCGTGACCTTTCTCTGGGTGCTGTGCCATGTTCCCTAATATTAAGCGATATGCTATTCAAATTTGTATGCAAATTTTTTGCCATATCACTTTTAGTTTTCTGTCTTAGGGAGTTTAATATTTTAGAAATTTTAGATTTTTTATACTTTTTAGAATACAGATTTTTATTTCCCTTTTTTCTGCCTATCCACATGGTAAACATGACGATTGGCTTTTGGTCCTATGATTATGGACCCTCCCACTGCCTTTGATTCACACCGAGGAGAAGCCATGTTGTTATAAATTATGCGATGAGTCAGTGCGTTGCCCTGTTCCCCAGATGACGCTATCCTATAGCGAAACGTACGTCGGGAGGTAGACGTGCTGATGTCATCGCTCTGAACGGGAGATCGCATGCCGGCCTGCTCTCCATTGTCCTATACGGATGTTTGTTACTCTTTTAAACTATAAATTGCCATTTTGGTTATTAAATCTGATTCACCATACGATGCACACTATGTGAATCTCTCTTCATTTTGGGTATCCACGCTGAGCTTTCGGGGCCTTTGTGCCCATTGAGATCGTTCCATCTGATCGCTCGCATTCCCTGCCATTTCATCTGAAAAATTTAAAACATGTTCTATTTTTTTACACCGATGGAAAAAAGTCCAATGGGGCCCACACACCGCTGGACTTTTTTCATCGGAAAAACCGATCGCGTGTACATAAGAGTTAATGTTCATAAAGCTCCCATCAATACCTCCAAGGGTGCAAGACATGTGAAGTTTATGTTAATCCAACAATAAAGTGACTTGTGAGTATTCTTCCACCAACACCTGTCACACAGCCCACCCACCGGATTTACATGACCCTCATTACAGGTAGTCATATGCAGTAGATATTAGAGATACTACTCCTGGTGATCGTCTCAACGATTCAGGTTGATCCACAAGCTAAATGGGTCACATCTGATGTGGTATCTCTAATATCTGCTGTATATGACTACCTGTAATGGGGGGTAATAAAAATCTGCGAGTGGGCTGTGTGACAGGTTTTAGTGGAAGAAGACTCACAGGTCACTTTATTGTTGGATTAACATAAACTTCACGTATCTTGCACCCTTGGAGATATTGATGGAAGCTTTACCCAATTGATGGAAGCTTTACACAATTGATGGAAGCAGTGCACTTTATTTATATTCACTCTTAGGTGTACCCACTGGAGAGATCTGGTGGCAATCATATGGATGTTATTTGCACTTTATGCACTTTATTTGTACCTGTATATTGCACATAGATTTCATTGTATATATTTTGGATCCACTAGTGGTCACTTATGAATTTGCACCATTTTTCAATGTATGTGGTTAATTGTATAGTAGGGAGTGTGGTTATTAACATAAACATTTTCTCACATACTAAGGCAAAAGAAAAATATGATAATATACTTCAGATTCAACCATTTGCACAGGGAATTACCTATCATTATCAGATCCACCATAATTAACAGAAACATCCCTAACTTATAATCCTGAGTTATACCTTGTGGTTCTAGGGTGGCACTATAGATTGCTGTATATGTACAGTAACATTCCTTCTGCAGGAGTATTCAATCAAATTCACCTATTCTAGGGCTAGTATGCAACAAATGGCTTTCAGATGTATGCCTTTTTGGGGAGAAAGTCACCTCTCTGAGTGCAGGCATACTTTGTTTTAGTCTTTTATATGCGAGCAATAATTGTATCCGGTTGTGTCTAGTTAAGTCTAGACATAAGAGATGTGTGGGGAAGGGGAGCATTTTAATTTATTTTATTTTTGATTTTATTTTTGATTTTATTTTATTTTTGAGTTGAGTTGAGTTGAGTTTCATATTTTTGTAATGATTTTTGCAAATGAAGAACAGGCCTTTATTGAGTTTTATGACGATTCCATGTGTTTTTGCTTGGCTTTGTTCACACTGTATGAATATGATGGTACTCTAATAAATACCAAAATATTAATATCTCTCCACAATATAAGATACTCAAATACTATCATGTTACTTAAGGTTCTATTCCTGCAAATTGTATTGCTGTTCGAGTTGCTAATATAACCCCTTTCATTATTCTACATTAGAAAAAAAGAAATTTCGGTTGACTTGTCAGCTGAAAAATAAAATGGTAAGAAGTTTAAAATGACAGATGCTGGATATTTATATGAAATAGATTATGAAATATAGGTTGCAATGTTAAGTTAGACAGTCAGCACAAACTAGTCTTTAAATCTACCGGTATATCCAAACAACAACAGGACTTAGAATGACTACAGTATTAATTTTGCACCAAAAAATATATTGCTTCAAGCTGTGATGCTCAACTCTGGTACACTGGGCCCATAAGTAGTACATGTTTTCCCCATTACCAGGTAGGGGCATAGTTACATTAATTAGTTACTGATGATAGCTATTAGGAATGGATCAACTTTTGCAACTGAGGCCCCGTACACACGGCCGAGGAACTCGACGTGCCAAACACATCGAGTTCCTCGGCCAGTTCAGCCCTGAAGCCGCCGAGGACCTCGGCGGGCCGAGAGCTCCCATAGAACAACGAGGAAATAGAGAACATGTTCTCTATTTCCTCGCCGAGGTCCTCGTCGGCTTCCTCGGCCGAAAGTGTACACACGGCCGGGTTTCTCGGCAGAATTCAGCCAGAAACTCGGTCGGAAGCTGAATTCTGCCGAGGAAACTGGTCGTGTGTACGGGGCCTCAAACTCACACCTGGTTCAGGCCAAATCAGAGAACATAGATACATGCAGATATTTGACTTAATTCACTCAATTACATTGCATGTGTTATTAGCATACCAATCGTATTTTAAATACAATGTGTGGCTATTATTTGTAGCTGTAATTTCTGGAAATAATGGCTGTTATGGCAAATAAAGTTTATTAATATGTAATGAATTGAGCCCCATGTATTGTCCTTATTTTTTCATTATTTTAATATAAAAAAATGGAATGCTCCTCCTTACCTCAGAGAAACCAGTTTTGCTAACTTAGCATGCTAGCTGCCATTCCAATAGCAGGAAGGTCATTGAATGCATGGTCCCTGTGATGGGAGTCACTTTGGGTGGGGGGCTTGTGGAACCCAGCTTACCTTGGAGAGGTTGGGAAACCCCTGTCTCGGCGCCTTGTGCCCCTCTTATGTGTAAGTGACCCTGTGTCTATTAGGGGCACAGGGTGACCAAGCAAATAATGGACAACTACTTAATCTACACTGAGTTCTTCAATGTAGGAGAAGGGCAGTCTGTTACTAGGGGTCTCTTGCTATTGTCTGTGTATTGAGTTGTTATGTGTTTGTTAATTGCCTGTATCCCATTGTTCTATTGTTACAATCTGCCTTGGGAGAAAAGTATTATGGGATGTATATGTGTTTCTAGCAAGAAGACCGGGGTCAGGGTAGAGAATGGAGGGGGGATTACTGCCACAGCCTCCCTGCTAATAAGGTGGTCTACTGTTGAAAAGTTGAATGTACCTGTGTATCTCTTGTTACTGGAGGAGGTAAAGTTTACCACGCCCTGTGTCATTATGCAAAGAAGGGGGGATTGTCCCTGAGTGTATATCTCTTTGTGCCTGTGTTAGAATAAATAGTCTTATGCTTCTTCACCCTACCTGATGTCTCGACAAGTGATTGGGTGGTCTAAGGGGTCTTGGAACGTGCTGGTACTGGGCAAGGAATCTTATACGGTGGACATACTCCTCTTGAGTACGGGGGGTTCATCAAAGTTCCACCATACTGATATCGGTCCATATGCTGTCATCGTTAAGCTGATGTTGCCAATACGATTCTTAGATAGGGCACCTTTTTATTTTACTCTTTTTGGTTCCTTGGGAGATAGGATAACTGTACTGCAAGATGCATTTGTTTTTAATACTGTAAACTTTCCTGGAGCTTGAGGAAAAAGCTCTACTTAAATCCCAACTCTGAAAATTCTCCATGGCAGTGGGGCTGTGCCTTAACTGCAAGGGTTATTTGCTCGAGAAGAGTAAAAACACCTTTTCTTACCTGATCCTCTGTACCCCCAGGAGATGATGCTCCTCTTGATGATGTCAGGACTCAGGACCTTAGACAATTGGTGCATGGGAGTAGACACCGCGGGGACTGGTGTAGCAGCGTGGAGGAGTGATGGATTGAGTAAGTACATTTTCTTTTCTATGCCTCTAGATCTCAACAACCATAAACAAGCAGTTAAAGTGTTCACCTTTTCAGAAAAAATTAAAGGTGAACACCCTACACCCACCTCACCACCCTGGTCCCCGCTGTACTTACCTCTGTGGGTGATGAGGTGTCAGTGCCCACATAGCTGGTATAGCAGCCTAGGGATTTGAAATCCCTACTTTTATTCCTCTACGTTCTGCAATCCTTCTGGGATCGATCAGAGTGATTCTGGTTAGTTAGCACTGGCATGTGACATGCTCTTACCTGTCCCAAAAGCCCTGCAGAAAGTAGAGCGAGAAGAGCAGGGGTTTCAAATCCCTGATCCTCTGCACTGGCTGTATGGGCACTAAAAGGCTCATCACCCAAGGAGGTAAGTACAGCAAAAGAAAGGGGCAAGTGGTGAGAGTGCAGGGTGTTCGTTCACCTTCATTTTTTCTGAAAAGGTTACCTAACGCTTGCAGGGTAGGTGCGGCCTCACTGCAATGGAGAATTTTAAAGTTTCCTGAAGTTGGGCTTTACAGTTTTTTACTTTTTTTTTATATTTTGTCATCTTTACTAATTATATCAGATACTGAAAGAAAACAGAAACATGCACTGTTAGAGAGTCTTGAGTACTGGAGTTCAACATCACTGTGGTACAGCAACCAAAGGTACCTTTTTTTACAATTAGTGATTTAAAAAATGGACTATAATAGATTGTAATGTTTCTTAAATGCCATCATCGCACATTATCATAGGAGAATATATATCAGAAGAAAGGGGACTATAACGATCTCAGACAGAAAAAAATATGAAAAAAAGTATAATTTTTTTTAAAACACACTCTAAAAAAAACTAGTATGGTTTACTCTTAAAATAGCATTATGTCTTTGCAGTTCTAGGGGTACAGTTTCCTGAATTCTGAGCTGTATAGAACTACAATGATTGAGTAATTCAAGTGTACTAATATTATAATAATTCAATTTGTTATAATAGTTTGAAATTACTGTTGTTCTTCTAATGCCGCATACACATGATCGGTCAATCCGATGAGAACAGTCTGATGGACCGTTTTCATCAGACCAAACCGATCGTGTGTAGGCCCCTTCGGTCATTTATCCATCGGTTAAAAAAATTTGAAACTTGTTTTAAAGTTAACCGATGGATACCTAACCGATAGAAAAAAAAACGATCGTTTGTAGGCACGTCCATCGGTTAAAAATCCATGCATGCTCAGAATCAAGTCGACGCATGCTTGGAAGCATTGAACTTAATTTTTTTCAGCACGTCGTTGTGTTTTACGTCACCGCGTTCTGACACGATCGTTTTTTTTAACTGATGGTGTGTAGGCACGACTGATCATCAGTCAGCTTCATCGGTTAACTGATGGAAAAATCCATCTGACCGTTCTCATCGGATGGACCAATCGTGTGTACAGGGCATAAGTGTTTTCAAGCTTGTTTTCAGTGATTTACTTGTTGTGTGTGCTCATTTTGGATTGATACCTAAACCATTGTATAACATCTTTCATATCTACACCTCAAATAAGTTCAAGAAGGGGGGTAGACAATATTTCTATCTTTGGGATTAATGGAATTTTATGATGGCTAAATACTTTGCCATATGTCGTGAATACTATATTCTATGTTTTTATTTCTGTGTTTAAATGCCTTTTTTTATATATATTTACATTTTTTTTTTATTTACAGTTTGACAGGCAGATTATGCTTTGAACATTTGTTTGTTTGCCTCAATTACTTCAAAGTATAACAATCAATGGCAGATAATCAGTGTTGTCAAGCACATAAAAGGCTATTCTGTAACAAACTATTTTGGCCTGATGCATGTCATTGTACTTTGTTAAAACCGCCAGTGGCATATCAACTATGAAACCATCACCATGGATTCTCATGCCTTTCATTATTTGCTGAAATACCAAGAATAACACAATTATACAGGTCCTGTTTTTTAGCGAAGGCTAGAGATTAGAAAAAAAAAAAAAACTGTAAAAAGGATGTCAATTACCTATTTCACAGTTGTCTCCTCCATATCCTGGTAGGCACTGACAGTGCACTCTTCCATCTCTTTCCACACACGCTCCAGCCCCACAATTGATGTCAGCGCAAGTTCCAACAATGCCTGCAGTCAGGAAAAACGGGTTAGTTTTCACCCACCTTCTTCCCTTAAAGTAAGAAATTACATATTTTTGCCTATTTTGGAAATCATATTTTTTCAAGACCGTAAATTAACATTTGATATTTAATAAAAATGATGATGGTATAATATAAAGGTATTCATACTTATTTATTTATAGGCACTGTAGGTATTTATTTTTATTTGTAGGCATTATAGGTATTTATACCTATTTATTTATATGTATTTATACAATTTTTTTTAATATATAGCCATTTAATTTATTTATAGGTGTTATAGGTATTTTTACTTATTTTTGTTAGGCATTATAGGCATTTATACTTATTTATTGATAGGTATTTATACTTATTTATTTATCTGTATTTATAAAAAAAAAATATTTATAGCCAATATAGGCAATTTAAGTGATTCTAAAGTGATTTAAGTGAAATTTAAGTGATTCTAAAGTCTTGCTTTTTTTTCATATTAAAATAATAAACATGTTATACTTACCTGCTGTGTTGCAGTGGTTTTGCACAGGATCCTCCCCCATGGATACGGGTGTCAATCTTTACATCTGTTTTCATATCCGCTGACATCCGTTTTATTAAAAAAAAAAAAATGACTAAACTGTACTTCAAACACTATATATAGCTGGTTCCTTAACAACCGATGAGTCCCCGCTGAAAGCTGAATGTAAAAAAACACGAAAAAACTGTGTGGGGTCCCACCACAGGTTCATATCAGGAAAAGAAGGAAGTAGAATGAGAAGACACTGGGAGAGAAGGCACCGGGCAGACGGCACCGAGAGAAGACAGAGCTATTAATAAAGGAATTAACAAAAACCGGCTCTTGTTTTCTTTTACATTTCACTGCCTTTTTGGTCAATGGGTAGGGGTACGATGTACCTGGGGGCCCCCTTTAACAATTCAGATAAGCCTCCTGCCCGCAGACCCCGACAACCACAAACCAGGATTGTCGGGAAGAGGCCCTTGTCCCCATCAACATGGGGGCAAGGTACTATGGGATGGGGGGGCGTTGAGCCCCCTGCCCCAAAGTACCCACCCCTCCATGTTGAGGGCATGCAGCCTGGTATGGTTCAGGAGAGGGGGGCACTCGCTCGTCCCCTCCCTTTCCTGACCTGCTGGTCTACATGCTCAGATAAGGGCCTGATATGAACCTGGGGGGGACACCACACCGTTTTTTTTCCTCAAAGAAAATTCCGGCAATTTTTTTTTTACATTCAGCTGTCACCCCGCTTACATCTGATGACTCATCGGTTGTTAAGGATGAGGCGGCCAGCTTCCCGGCCCCCTCCTTAGCAATCATCTATATGCAGTATATCATAAAAAATTAAGCTTAGAGGAGACGGATGTCAACGTATGTCAGCGGATGATCATCTGCTAACGTCCCCCTATCCCATAGAGATACATGTATGTCCGTTTTTCATCCATCAATGGATGGATGAAAAACGGACATACAAAATGGCCGTGTAAAAGGTACCTTACTGAAATGTATCAATAAAGGGTTGGTCCGTCCAAAACTATTTGTTTTTCTTTCACATGGGGGATCTGATCAATTCCGCCTGTCCGTTTTCCAGGCAGACCTGATCAGATTGTCCATGTATCTCTATGGACTGGTGGGTGTAAACGGACTTGTATCCATTTAAACCCGCCTACCTTCAATTTGATCAAGTCTGCTAAAAAACGGAAGGGGTATCCCCTCCATCTAAGAGGATCAGAACAGAGCTCTGTTTGTGTCCGTTCTGCATAAACTGGACAGATCCCCTGCTGAGCAAATCTGAGTCTGCCCTGTGTGAAAGGGGCCTTAAGCAGACCAGAACTCTGCGTTTTCTTTACTTATTTAAAGTATACGTAAACCCAAACTTTTCAGTACCTGTAGCTTCATGTCTCACCATGTACTGTTTTCTTAATCAAAAATATTTTTTGGTGAATCCGTTGCAACATTTCTTACCTGTAGATACTACTAGTAATAGTACTTCCTGATGCAGGCTAACAACACAATGTCATTGCCTTTCAATTAGCAGCAGTGCTGTCAGTTTACTTTGTGCACTCTTTCAGTTGTCAGTTGAGCTGCCTATGAAGTCAATTAGATAGGCAGGCCAAAGGTCAATTGAAGGGGCTTGCATGCCAAATGCCAACAACCAGAATTAAATGCAACTCTTATTCATTTACAAAAGAGAATGTCATAATTATTGCAAGGTCTATTCACATGGACAAGCATTGCATTTAGTTTTTTAGTGGTTATGGAAGGCAGGTTAAAAATGATGCGTCCATACAGTGTGTGCACAATTATTAGGTAAGTGAGCATTTTGACCAAATCATAATTTTTATACAAATTGTCCAACTCCAAGCTATATAAACTTGAATGCCTATTGAATTTAAGCATATTGGGTGATGTGTATTTGTGTAATGATTGGTGTGTGGCCTAAGGAAATTAACACCTTATGTCAAGGTGAGCTTCTTTTGCTCAAAACGGCCAAAAAAGAAATGTAACTGACTCTGAAAAGTCAAAGATTTTAAAACGTCTTCCAGAGGAATGCAGCACTCTTGAAATTGCTAAGATATTGGGTCGGGATCACAGAACCATTAAACGTTTTGCTGCAAATAATCAGCAGGGTCGAAAAAAACGTATTGAGGAAAAAAAACATGCAAATTAACGTCAAAATATTTGAGAAGAATCAAACGTGAAGCTGCCAGGAACCCATTATCCTCCAGTACTGTCATTTTCCAAAACTGCAATTTACCTGAAGCGTCCAGAAGTAAAAATGTTCAGAGCTATAGCCTGTACCTGTGTACCCATGTAACCAATAAAGTACCTTTATTCAAGTGCATCCGAGTTGCCAGCCCTTTTTGATTCAAGTATTGTATTAATGGGGCCTGAATGTCCTGGCTAGAGCATCGGATCACAGTTTGTGGACTTCTATATTGGCAGTGGAGCTAGGGTAACATTTTGTTTCTCAAAAAAGCTGAAACGTCAGGACTGGGCCAAGAGATATCTAAAGACAGATTTTTCAAAGGTTTTATGGACTGATTATATGAGAATGACTCTTGATGAACCAGATGGATGGACTTTTTTCAGCCTGAAAACGATGTAATCTGTGGCTGGATCATTAACCACTTTAGCCCCGGACCATTTGGCTGCCCAAAGACCAGAGCACTTTTTGCAATTCAGCACTGCGTCGCTTTAGCTGTCAATTGAGCGGTCGTGTGACGTGGCTCCCGAACAAAATTGACGTCCCTTTTTCCCACAAATAGAGCTTTTTGCGCTATAAACAATAAAAGAGCGTCAATTTTTCCTATAATAAATATCCCCAAAATATATATATATTTTTTTCCTCAGTTTAGGCCGATATGTATTCTTCTACAGATTTTTGGTAAAAAATTGCAATAAGCGTTTATTGATTGGTTTGGGCAAAAGTTATTGCATCTACAAAATATGGGATAGTTTTATAGCATTTTTATTAATAATTTAATTTTTTTACTAGTAATGGCGGTGATCAGACACTTTTGATGCCATTTTGGGATCATTGTCATTTATATCGTCGTGCGCTGGTCGGCAAGTGGTTAAAGGACAGACACCAGAAAGGTGGAGGTGGGGTACTGATTTGGGCTGGTATTATTAAAGATGAGCCAGTTGAACTTTTCTGCGTTAAAGATGGACTCAAAATCAATTCCCAATCCTACTGCCAGTTTTTAGAAGACACTTTCTTTAAGCAGTGGTACAGGAAAAAGTCTGCACCTTTAAGAAGACCATGATATTTATGCAGGAGAATACACCATTGCATCCATCCATACTAAAACTTCACTTTTAATTTCTCAAATATTCAGGTTTGAGGTTTATTAACATTTTGGATTAACCGAGAACACTATAGTTTTTCAATAATTAAGTTATTCCTCAAAAATACAACATTACTAATAATTGTGCACACAGTGTATACCCTACAGTACAAATTTCAAGTAAAACATTTGTATTAGTTTTGGATAGAGTGAGAAAGCATTAGAACTTCTGTTGTTTTTTTACTGCTATCTTGGGCTTCATTATAGAGATGTATCCTTATGCCGCGTACACACGACCGTTATTCATGTCATGGAGAAAACCAACGTTTTTCTCGATGTGATTTGTCGTGATTCCTCTCAAGCCTGCCTTGCATACACATGTTCGTGAAAAAAAATGCTTGAGCAAAGCGCGGTGAAGTACAAGCACTTTTTTTCCCCCACGTTAAAGCGTACACACAACCATTTTTCACAGCGTGAAAAAGAACGACGTGAAAAACGAAGAGAAAAAATAGAGCAGGTGCTAATTTTTTTTTGGCCCATTTTTCTCATCGAGCCTACACACGACCATTTTTCCCGACCAATTTAAAAAAAAATTCTCATCATGAAAAACGGTCATGTGTACGCAGCATTACTTTCTGTCCTGCTGACAATGGTTTCACCACATAGGAAGTGATGGAGAGCCTGGAACAGGGGTACGGGTTATAGCCATACCCTAGTCTACTAAAGAAAAGCATTTCTAATTTCTGTCTTCGTTGCTGTTGGAAAGTTCTCCTTGCCTCTAGTAAAGCATTATTATTGAGAGGCAAATCTCTCTAACAGAGCTCTATATAGCAACCCATTTTCATTCTATCCAAAACTAAGCCAAAAGTTTTGGCAGCACATATACTTGTTAAGGTATCATGTGGAATGGAAAAACTTCAGTGTATCTCCAATGCTTAAAATAACACAATATGAACATTTATGACACAGTCAAAGTACCTTCAACTTCAGTTACATCAGGAATGGCCTGTGGTTTAGCTTCTAATAATGGCGCTGGTGTTACAACTTCAAGTGGTACATCTTCTGTAATATCTCCTGAAGCAGAGGCAGATAGTTCTGTATCCTTTTTGGCTTCCTCTGGTTCCTTTTGGTCAAGGCTTATCTCAGATTCTGGCTGCGATGTGCTAATAACTATGTCAGGTACAGATGTTTCACCTGACACATCATTAGCAGAGGATGTTTGATGCCCTGATATATCAGTGCTGGCTTCTGTACTACCCTCAACAAAACTTTCCGGTTCACCACTTGTTAAAGGGATTCCCGATGGCTCTCCACTGATGTCAGGAATAGTGAGAGGCCCCTCACCACTGATATCTCCAGATGCAGATGCGTCAATAATATATGGACTGGTCACTCCAGCTAACTCTTGTGAAACAGTTGGTTCAGTAACTGCTTCAATTAAATCATCTGTAATGAGTTTAATATCAGGGATCCCAGAAGTATGGATACCAGAACCATCTCCACTTTCTTGTGTGCCAGATGGAAATCCACTTAAATCAATAATTCCGGATGCTTCTGTAGATGTTTCTCCTGATGGAAATCCACTTAAATCAATAATTCCGGATGCTTCTGTTGATGTTTCTCCTGATGGAAATCCACTAATCTCGAATACACCTGATGGCCCCTGGCCAGCCTCCTCAGTGTCAGGTCCTATGGTTGGGACCTCTACTAAAGTGAGGTCTATATGAGATATCGTGGGAAAACCAGATGTGAGTCCACTTATGTCATCAATTCCAGATGGTAAGCCACTTATAAATCCAGCTCCTGATGCTTCTCCACTTATGTCATCAATTCCAGATGGTAAGCCACTTATAAATCCAGCTCCTGATGCTTCTCCACTTATGTCATCAATTCCAGATGGTAAGCCACTTATAAATCCAGCTCCTGATGCTTCTCCACTTATGTCAATAATACCACTTGTCAGTCCACTGATGTCTAGTTCTCCACTGGGGAGTTCTCCAGATATAAGACCACTGGCATCTATATCACCTGAGATTTCCCCACTTATACCAGAAATCCCAGATATTTCACCTGAGAAATCTCCTGAAAACAGCCCACTTTCTTCTACAGAGCCCTTACCCTCCTCTTCTTTTTCTGAAGGTCTAGTACTTTCTACTAAAATGCCATCTATAAGAGTGACACCAGATGACTCCCCACTTTCATCAAATGTGCCAGAGCTCACCCCACTGATATCACCACTTGCACCTGATATTTCTCCACTAATATCAATTTCACCACTGAAATCTATTAAACCTGAACCACTTATTCCAGACAGGTCACCGCTGAATATTCCAGATATATCTCCACTAAATTCCTTTGCGCCAGATATATCTCCAGATTCTTCACCACTTATTCCAGATGGTAGCCCACTAATGCCAGAAATATCCCCAGATGATTCTTCTAATGGAATACCAGATGAAAAGCCACTCATATCAATACCTGATACTTCTCCACTTACTTCAAAAAATCCAGAGGGTCGGCCACTAAAATCTAAACCAGAAGGCTCACCACTTAGTTCCAGACCTGAAGCTAGGCCACTAAAATCTGTGGATGGTAATCCAGATATATCACCTGAGGCGCTAAATTCTGTTGTACCTTTCCCTTCTGCTTCAGTGTCTGGTGATTTTGTAATACCTTCTGTCCAAACAGTATCAACATGTAAGATTGTTGGAAAACCAGAAGGCAGTCCACTGAAATCTCCACTAGGCAGGCCACTGAAATCTCCACTATGCAGTCCACTGAAATCTCCACTAGACAGACCACTTTCAAACCCTGATGGTAACCCACTAACTAACTCAACACCAGATGCCTCCCCACTAACATCTCCAGAAGGAAGTCCACTCATGTCTGCGGATGTCAGTCCACTAATATCAGGAAATCCAGAAGCAGATCCAGAAATAAGTTCATCTCCAGATGGGAACCCAGAAGGTAAGCCACTGGTATCAATTTCACCTGATGGTATTTCACCGGAAACCTCTCCTGATGGAAGTCCACTTGCGCTAATGTCTCCAGATGAAAATCCACTTATTCCTGATGGTTCTCCACTTCCCTCTCCTGATACAAGTCCACTTGCTGAAGGTTCCCCACTAATGTCAGGAACACCGGATACTTCTCCACTGGGCTCCCCAGAGACTTCTCCAGATGGAATACCACTAGCCCCACTGACAGATGCTTCTCCACTGACATCCTCTGGAACTGCAGCCACAGGAGGAATTGCTGAAGGCCTCACTTCAAACAGAGAATAAATAGAAGAAATATTAAAAAATACATTATAACTAATAAAAAATAACATAAAGTATAATGCAGAACAAACATGTAGCATGGTTTTGTACAATTTTGCGAGACCAGCTTGTGATTTAACAAGAGCCAAATTCACTTCCATTTTTATGGTCTGCCTTTGTTTCACATTTTTATCTAATTATACAGTATATTGTATGAAGTGAATTTTGGTTTAGTTGTAGAGGACACAACTGCAGTAGGCTTTAATATTGTAAAATATATTTGTAAAAATAATAGAAATAAAAAAAAAAATGGCGGATCACAATGTCTTCAGACTGTTAACGCTCTGGGATTAATTTACTAAAGGAGTTGAAAATGTTCACTTTCTATGTGTTTACTTTGAATCAATCATGTGCAAGGGAATAAAAAAATAGGATATTTGCAAATACATGATTTTCTCCCTTCTGGTCTTTTAAAGGGTCGGTAAAGGTATTTTATTTTTTTAAATAACAAACATACCATACTTCCCTCCCCTGTGCAGTTAGTTTTGCACAGAGTGGCCCCCATCCTCGTCTTCTGGGGTCTCTCGGCGGCTGTCTCGACTCCTCCCCACAAGAGCTAACCCCCTTCTGGGAAGAGCTCTCCCAAGGGGGTTAGCTTGCATAGCAGCCATGTGTATCACTCGGCCCTGCCCCGTGGTGCACCGCGTCATTGATTTGATTGACAGCAGCGGGAGCCAATGGCTGCGCTGATATCAATCTCCAATGAAGGGTCGCCTCAAGCTGGAGGAAACTATCACGGAATTGCACCCACAGAGTTTCGTGGCTCACGTAAGTAAAACAGGGGTGGCTGGGGGGCCCGAGAGTGCAAGGTGTTTTTTCACCTTAATACGTAGGATGCATTAAGGTGAAAAAACACAAAGCTTTACAACCCCTTTAAGGAGGAACTTCCCTGTTTTTTTACTTGTAATACAGCATTGTCTTCAATTCAGATACTCAACTGCCCAGCGGATCCAGCATCATTGTGCTGTGACCTGCTGAGCCAAAGTCCTATGCCGCCATTTAGACCTGACATCATCAGGTGCCAGGTGCTTATTTCTGGTTCAGGTAGCCTGGCCCCGTAATGATGCTAGGCTTATAATAATAATAATAAAGGAATAGTAGTGGTAATAGTAGTGGTAAAAAAAGGCCTTGTGGATTTAATTAAACTTTTTTGGGTTAATTCACCTTTAAGGGGGTGTGAACATTCTTTACTCCTTTGGTAAATTATCTAATCGCCTACCCCTCTACCCAGGTAATGTACAGAAGTATTCTAAGGTGAGTACAGATGTTCAAATTAGAATGAAATACAATAGCACAGCGGGGGAGATTGCTGCACCAACAACGCTAATGTTTGTTTTTCCGTTGAACTCACTGGCTAGAATGAAATAAACTTAGTTTATTAGTAAGGCTGGCCATACATGGTTCGAATCTAGGCCAGTTTAGCAGGAACCGATCGATCAACTTGGGTACTTGCGATTATCATTAGCAGCTGCTATAGATGCTAGCGATAATCACTGTCTTCTCCCCGTGGGGATGGCTTTGCCCCCCTGCTGGAAAAAGGTAATTGCTGATTTCCCCATCAGCACTGTCTAAGTCAGGGGTAGGCAACCTTAAAGCGTCGGAGATCTACCTGAAAAACACGGGGGAAGTCAAAGATCCTCAGGCACAGTGTCTCCCAGTGTCACCTCCTCACACCTGATTTAAACCTCTAATTGCCATGCTACTATGTTGCAATCGCATGCATTGCACGGCAATCATGGGTTTAAATTGGGTGGTGAGCAAGCAACTTATTGCCTCTTCAACACCTTTTATACACGATTATATCGTTTTTCAGAGGAACAGCAGTGCTCTTTCACATATAAATTTGAGTTGCGGTTTTACTTCCCCCATTACCTAACCTCTTTAGTTGCTGAGGCAGCATGTATCCATGCTGCAGCAGGAATTAAACCCCCCCTGTTGCTTATGGGGGGTGCAAATTGCAACTCACTTTCAAGTAAATGTAGCCACACATCTTAACTATGGGGTTTTACCACCCCCCAAACTACAAATATAAATGAACCCTTATTGTTTTGTGCCCCCTATAAGGCTGCTTTCACACTGATGTGCTGCGGTTTACCTGCACCGTGGGTGCAGCGCAGTGCATCTGCAACTTTCCTGTGTTAGCTGTGCTTTGCCCCTAACGTCTATTATCTCCTGCAGGTGTGATGCACTTTCTGAAAACATACCAATATTCCTGAATTCACTGCACTGCACCCGCGGTGTGGGTAAACCGCAGCACTTCAGTGTGAAAGCAGCCCTATACTATCATGCCCACTGTATTGCTTCACACTGACCTGAAGATCTCTTCTTTCCTGCTGCTGGTACCACTCTGGAGACCTCTAGCTGGGATAAGAAGTGGAGTGCAGTTGGTATCACTCCACATGGGACAGGAGCCGGCACTACAGAGGAGGCATCGACTTAAGTAGCTCTTGCTCCCTATTACAGCTCCAACTTTACAAGTAGTCCCTCTGCATTGCACTCTGATGCTAAGAGATGGGGGGGTCAGCAAGCTCAGACTGTGATCTACCAGTCACCTGTCGGCGATCTACAGGTTGCTGAGCCCCCCATCTAAGTTGATGGGGGAATCGTGTGAATTTGCACCATGTATGGCCAGCCTAACTATAGTTTACAAGCAATATAATTAAACCAGTGGAGGACTAGCAAAGTACTTTCAAAAAATAATAATGGATCTTAGGCAGAGATGGAAGATGCTTATCTGCTTATAACGTGGGTATCTATTACAAGGGGAGAATTGTCGTGTGGGATCACTAGATACATGATACAAATGAATGATACGTGTAAAAAAGACCACCTTGCTTACCTATCTCTAATTCAACAGTCGGGAGGGCGGTGGCGTTAAGCAGCCAGAAATCGGTTTCATTCTCAAATTCAGTGGCAGTCACTGTTTCTACAGTAATCTCTTCTCCAGAAGGCAACCCTTCCACAACAGGATATAACTTAGTTGCAATGATTTCTTCTTCAATTGATGGAGTGCCTGGAACTTCTTCTTCTTCTTCAAATAGAGAAGCTGCAACATGAAGCAGTAAACTTTTGCTGATTTGTGCAATATACTACTTGTTATATAATACAGAAAGAAAAAGGAAAAATGTATCACAGTAAATTAAACGTTGATGTTTCTGTTAAAGCTGATCTCTGGGAATTAGCCAAAATGTACCCTTGCAGCACAATAAATGTTTAGACATGTGCACACTGAAATATTTTGTTTCGGAATTTCGTTTTCGTCCGAAAAATACATTTATTTAGTTACTCCCGAAATTCGTTTTTATTTATTTTGTTTCATTATAAAAATGCATTCGTCTGAAAATCCGAAATAATTAAGGTTGAATCTGTCATTGAAGGCTTATGGTGTCTGTCGAATGTTCTAAGAAGATTCGATGGAGAAGCTAAACAGTACGACGCCGCAATTGTACATTTCCGGTCGAATGTTCTGCCCACAAGCTATAGAAGAATTCTAATGTTGTATGACACTAATAATAATTATATTTATAAATTATTATTACTAGTCAACTAACATTCAAATTCTTCTATAGCCTATAGGCCGAGCATTCGACCGGAAATGTACGATTGCGGCGTCGTACAGTTTAGCTGCTTGTCGAATCTTCTTAGAACTTTCGACAGACACCATAAGCCTTCAATGACAGATTCGTTGTTTGTATGTTTTTCTCGGCTTCGTTGAATCTTCGTCGTTCATGTCAAATGGTCTAGCCCAACACTGTATCTATAATGTCGAATATTTCCTCTCTATGTAGAATAATCTTGGACTAATAGAGTTAGGTTAGGCACATTTCGACCGCAGGTTCGATAGACACAGATTGCTATTGTCATGTCGAATCTCCTATCTATATCAAACTGATTTAGCAACGAAAACGAAAATAAAGCATTTTTTTATGTCGGATCTTTCGGATTTCGGATTCTGCCCGTTTGTTACAATGATAACGAAAATACCTGAAATTCGGACGAAAATGCATGCGGACGAAAACGAATGCACATGTCTATGAATTTTTAGTTTAGGGAGTAGACTGCTCTGACCACTTTAACGTTTCCCTTCTCTACCCACACTCTAGCTCTCGGGTCTGTGAGTTGTCCCTTAGTGTCATCACATCCAATGCAGAGCAATTAACAACGCATTGTACGTGAAGGAGGCTGAAGTGCGAGGGGGCAGTGTTGGATGTGCACAAATCGAGGTAGACTGCCCGAGATGGGAATAAGATAAGTATTACTGCTTATGCATGTACCCCTGGATCTAACAAGCAGTTACCCTTACAAATGGGGGAGGGGCTATTGAAAAGGAAGATTTTGGGTAATTTCTGAATTTCAGCCTTAAATAAAATCTGTCTCTTCCCCCAAGAAGTCTAAATATCTCTCTGCAATAGAAGAATGTAAATATTTAGCTATTTGACAGGAAGCATGTCTCTTGACAGGTATCCTTTCCCACTTCCGGGAGACCGGGCCGTGGCCCGTGACGTCACCGCAGGGCTTCCTCTTCCCCCGGCCGCTGGGCCAAATAGTCGAGAGGAGCAGGGCCTTGCGCATGCGCAGTAGGGTTCCCGACGTGAAGCTGAAAGGTTACACTGCCGGGTTCCCCTACTCGCAATGGCGGCAGCAGCATCCGACAGCTGATGGAAACATCAGCTGCGGTGCCGGCATTGAGGGACTCCAGGACAGGTAAGTGTCCTATTATTAAAAGACAGCAGCTGCAGTATGTGTAGCTGCTGACTTTTATTTTATTTTTTGCCTGGAACACTGCTTTAAGTCTGGTACACACATACCAAAATTTGGCAAGTTCAGCAGGAACTTGCTCTTGCTGTAAAACCAGCATTTCATCAGCACTTGCAGCCAATGTCAGAAGACAATAGTACAGTGGGAGAGATCCCCACATCAACATTTTTTGTGCTTCTGCAGGGATCTGTCATTTTTTTTGTTCAACCCGTTGAATGAAAAAAAAAAAATGTGCATGTGTACCCAGCTTTAGCCTTCCAGCAATGGGGCCTCTGGAAAAATCTTAGGCATCCAACACTTCAAGGTGTGGCTCCTCCCTCTGACACTGACATCACTACTGAATCCTATAGAGACATAGAGACCAGGGGAGGGACTGGCAGTCAGCAGCAGGAGGTGCAAGAATATGACACTCCTGGAAGTGTCAATGCTGAAGACTTTGCCAGAGGCTGCAATGCTGTAACATAAAAGAGTTTGGACTCTCCACCTCCTAGAAAGGTAAGTATTTACATTTTCATTATTTATTTAATACAGAGTGCTTCTATGTTATAGAAGCACTCAGTATTAAATAAATGATGGACAAATAAAGATTCAATACAAATAATCAAGACAAAAAAAAAATCAAAGAAGCGGATCAAAATAAACATAAAAAGTGCTGTAATGTTTAAAGCAGGTTTTGTCCCCCCGCCCCCACCAGTCTGTAACTTACAGGGGAGTTACAGTTGTTTTGGGGGGGGGGGGAGAAGACAAATTTGTATCAGTACTCCCATTTCTGCAACCATCACCTAGGTCCTTTAATGACGTACCTCCTAGTACACTGCATATGAGCTACTTGTAAACAAAACTCTATACCAGAGGTCTCCAAACTGTGGCCCGAGGGCCAGATGTGGCCCTTTGCTAGCCTTTTTCCGGCCCTTGGGGCACAATTCCTCCCACTGACATGAGGCACTATTCCTCCCATTGACACCAACAATGGGGCACTATATTATCCACTGATACCAATGATGGGATACTATTCCTCCTACTAATAGGGGGAATACTCCTCTTCCTATTGACCACCAACCCTGAGGCCATATATGTTCTCACTGATGCCGGGCTTGTGACTTTTTCTTCCCTTGCTGGCTTCAAACTGGCCCTCCTAAAGTCTGAAGGGCAATAAAGTGTCCCTTTGTTTGTAAAGTTTGGAGACCCCTGGTCTATACAAACAGTAAATTAGTATAATATGCTATTGCTCATTACAATGTACTAATGTCTGCATTATTAGCACTTAACAACGAGCATATTTGATACCACAATTGTCTTCTTAAATTTACATTCATGGGCAATAATTTGAAACACTTACGCCTGAAACAAAATGCGTTGTATTTTGACAGTGGATCGGGGAATCCTGTCTGGTTGGCATACAAATAGACGGTGCGCACTCCAGATTGGTCACCTCCACATACTTTACGTGGTGTCACAATAGGATAGCGAACGCTTCCATCGGAGAGCCAGCCTGCTCGGCACTTGTCGAATCCTGACTTCCAGGCGGAGTAAAGTTGCCCAGTGGAAGCTAAGGTGGCATTTTTGCTTTCACAAAACTCTTGTGCTTGTTGGAAAGTGAAGTGATCGGGTTGGGTTGCAAAGAACACCTGTCCTGTATAAGACATCAAAGGAACATTAATTGACAATGTGTTGAAAGCACTTTTATTCCTAAATAAAAAAGACATTTAAATGATAGTGAGACAAATAGAAAAGTTAAAGAAAGCACCCATCATTTTTTTCCCAGAAAAGTAAACTTTTACTGCTGACAGGGATACTTCAATTTCATGCGCATAATCAACTTGGGTCACATGGGGTTTGATTTACTAAAACTGGAGAGTGCAAAATGTGGTGCAGCTGGTCATGGTAGCCAATAAGGCTTCTAACTTCAGCTTGTTCAATTAAAGGGGTTGTAAAGGTAATTTTTTTCCCCCTAAATAGCTTCCTTTACCTTAGTGCAGTCCTCCTTCACTTACCTCATCCTTCCATTGAGGTAAGTGAAGGAGGACTGCACACTAACACACAGCTCCTTTCTCTATCTGCAAAGTAGAGAGTGTCCTGGCCCTCCTGCTCGCCCCCTCCCCCTCAAGAGACGTTCTCCACACCAGGGAGAAAGCCTTGCATTACTGTGTGTAGTTACAGACAGAAGAAAAGGAAGTGAGGATTTCTCAGAAGAAATAAGGACATTTAAAAGCAAAATGGAAGGATGAGGTAAGTGAAGTAAAGTAAAGGAAGCTATTTAGGGGGAAAAAAATCCTTTACAACCCCTAACCCCTTTAAGCTTTGACATAAACTTGTTTTCTATGCAGAGCTGTACCAGATTTTGCACTGGAGTTCCCAATGATCCCTCATTTGGAGGGACTGTCCTTCTTTTGCAACCAAATCCACCTGCTGCTCTTTCCTCCTTGTTTTCCATCTTTTTTGAACTGATACATGGCTCTCTATAATAAATCTACTATTAGAATACCAAAACATATACTACAGTAAACTTTTCATTCAACCGCTACCTTAACTGGTATAAAGCAAAAGGAGTAATAAAAAAATGGTGGGTTTGATTAATGTTTTAAAACATTTTTTGCATGTATTATTCCTAGTAAGCTTAGCTGGAGGCATGGCAGGGGATTGCCCTCTGCCTACATACTGGGGTGATTTACTAAAGACATGTAGACTTTTCACTTTGCAAGAGACTTTTTCCCAGATTTAAGTGAATGAGATAAAGCTCTGCTGATGTTTATCATTCAAACATATGCAAGCATGCCCACGTTTGGGTATTCTTTGCAATGTCAAACTTCTCTGAATTAACTAAGCTCTGGGGAAAATTTACTTGTAAAGTCCAACTCTCCTTGCAAAGTGTACAGCCTATTTGCCTTTAGTGAATCAACCCCCAAGTGTCCTAGGAAGAGCAGAATTAAGCCTTGTACACACGATCAGTCCATCCGATGAGAACGGTCTGAAGGACCGTTGTCATCGGTTAACCGATGAAGCTGACTGATGGTCCGTCGCGCCTACACACCATCGGTTAAATAACCGATCGTGTCAGAACGCGGTGACGTAAAACACAACGACGTGCTGAAAAAAATGAAGTTCAATGCTCCCAAGCTTGAGTCGACTTGATTCTGAGCATGCGTAGATTTTTAACCGATGGTTGTGCCTACTAACGATCGGTTTTGACCTATCGGTTAGGAATCCATCGGTTAAATTTAAAGCAAGTTGGCTTTTTTTTAACCGATGGTTAAATAACCTATGGGGCCCACACACGATCGGTTTTGACTGATGAAAACGGTCCATTAGACTGTTGTCCTCTGTTTATCCTATCGTGTGTACGAGGCCATAGTCACATAATCCAGGGAAAAGGTCCCGGGCCTGCTCGGAAAGTGCTCTGTTCGCTGAGCACTCTGTGTTGTAGATGTAGGGGCAGTAAAATGCCAGGCAGCTAAAAACCTGCACCAGTGCCAGAGCCTCCGCCACTATGACACTACAGACACCGGCAAGAATAGAATTGAAGAATAGGACCAAAAAATGTATCTTGAAAAGTGTGAGCCACCAGATTTAGAAAAAGGAAAGAGAATGGTGACTGGTAGTTCAGCTTGCTCAGCTTTACTTTGAAGAGTGCTAAGAACAAAGAACACATGAAAGTTATTACATGTCTTTTATAGACGTATTCCAAAATATATCACAATTAAATAATTTTTGTGGTCCTATGCAATGTACAAAGAATGTAACGCGACTCTGTGCGTATGTCATAGTGTGTGTGCATATATGTGTCACGTTACATATAATGACATAATGTTCCTATGTGGTACCCAAAGACCTGAATGGTCACATTCATTCCCACAGCACATTTAATCACTATATTTATAAGAGAAAAAAGAAAACCAAACAAAAACATTTACAAAAAGCAAATACACTCTGTCGGTATTTATTATTTTTGCAGAATTCTATCAATGAAGTTGTTAGTAAAGAAGTAAAGAACTTTCTTTCTTTACACAGCGGTATCTGTAAATCGTTTGAAAGTCATTAGCTACAACACAGTAAACCTTGTTCTTTGATTTATGTGTAGTAATTATATAGACCTAGCAACGCAAACTACTTATAAGGCCTCTTTCACACGGACGGATAGAATGGTGCTTTTAGCTGCGGATTATCTAGTTTTCTCCCCCAGCTAAAAGCACACAATGCTTTCCTATGGCTCCATTCACACACAATGTTTAGCTGCGATTTCGTTGCATGCGGTTTGGTGCGAATAGAAAAAATAGAATTGAATGCGTCCAGGTGCAATTTAGCGCAGCTATATGCACTTAACAGCAGGTAATCGCAGTCTTTAGTGTCAACTACGGATAGCAGCGTGAGAAAAAAAAAGAACAACAGGAAGCACATCATAATCAAAAAAAATAAAAAGGGTTGCTATGAAAATGACTACCGCAGCTAAACGCGGCCGCATGTAACCGCACATAATCGCAATGTACAAATGCAGCTAATCGCAGTGCCCAGAGCCTTGAATTTCACTGAAAATGTACATGCTTTTAATTGCAGCAAAACTGCCGTCCGTCTGAAAGGGGCCTAATACCGCCCTTTATTCTCAGAAGACCAAGATCTAAATACAATATTACAACCAATTTTTTAAAAGAATGAAAAATTAAAATTTCCCAAATGTCCCAAATAATGTCAATATCAACATTATTATGATAGATGGATAATATACTAGTATACTAGGTAGACTATAGATAGATATAGATAGATAGATAGATAGATAGATAGATAGATAGATAGATAGATAGATAGATAGATAGATAGATAGGTAGATAGATGTAGTGTAGAAGCTTAGAAACAGAGAAGAACCAGGTTCTATAGAGTTGGAACCAAGATGTAACTGTTATGCCGCGTACACACGATCGGTCCATCCGATGAAAACGGTCTGATGGATTTTTCCATCGGTTAACGGATGAAGCTTACAGATGATCAGTCGTGCCTACACACCATCAGTTAAAAAAACGATCATGTCAGAACGCGGTGACGTAAAACACAACGATGTGCTGAAAAAAATGAAGTTCAATGCTTCCAAGCATGCGTTGACTTGATTCTGAGCATGCGTGGATTTTTAACCGATGGACATGCCTACAAACGATCGATTTTTTTTAAAATTTAAAATAAGATTGAATTTTTTTAACCGATGGATAAATAACCGATGGGGCCCACACACGATCGGTTTGGTCTGATGAAAACGGTCCATCAGACCGTTCTCATCGGTTTGATCGATCGTGTGTACGCGGCATAACTGTTGTGACCACTGTTCCTACACCAGTATTTTGTTGGTATTCCACTAAAATGTATATTTCAAATCTCCCACGTAAGTGATTTGTAAACACAGGTCGATGCTCACTGCACACTCTCAGCACCATGGCCAAGCTGTTAATGAAAGCTCTTGGTCCAAGGAAAAGATTGGTATCTAGTGGAACCAGCTTCTGATCATCTGACAACTGTGACAGTTCGTCAATCCTTACTGCCCCCATCCTGGGCATTCCGAACTATTTAAAGGGGTGCCAGGGTGGATGGGAAGGGGGTAAAAGAATACATTTTTACAGCTTGCACTGAAAATTCCTGTTTAGCACTCTTATGCCGTGTACAAACGATCGTTTTTACCAATGAAAAAAGTCAGATGGACTTTTTTCATCGGAGAAACTGATCGTGTGTGGCCTCCATCTGACTTTTTTTCTATTGGTGTAAAAAAATAGAACATGTTTTACATTTTTCCGATGAAAAAAAAAACGATAGTAAATTCCGATCGTCTGTGTGGAACTCCATGGGAGAAAAATCCACGCATGCTCAGAATCAAGTCGACGCATGCTCGGAAGCATTGAACTTTTTCGGCTCGTCGTAGTGTTTTACGTCACCGTGTTTTGGCACAGTCGGAATTTAGTCTGAGGCCTCGTACACACGACCGAGGAACTCGTCGTAAATGAAACACTGTTTTCCTCGACGAGTTCCTTGTTAGGCTTGTCGAGAATCTTGACAAGCTTTCTTTGCGTACACACTGTCAAGACCAAATCTTGTCGTTCTCAAACGCAGTGACGTACAACACGTACAACAGCAGGGGAAGTTCGATTCCACTGGCATAACCCTTGGGGCTGCTTTTGCTAATCTCATGTTACTGCGTGTTAAGTAAAAGTTTGGTAAGAGACGATTTGCACTTTTCAGTCTGTTACAGCGTGACGAAAGTGCTATCTCCATTACAAACGCTACTTTTACCGAAGGTGCGCTCCCGTCTCATACTTTATTCTGAGCATGCGCGGGTTTCTAAGCATAGACACGAACGTGTTTCTCGTCGAAAACCAGCCCGATGAGGAACACGACGAGGAAATTGAGACTCCCGACGAGGAAAAAGAGAACTTGTTCTCTTTTTTTCTCGTCGAGTTCCTCAACAGTTTTCTTGATGAAAAACGTACACACGACCGTTTTCCTCGGCAAAAAAGCTCTGCCACCAAGTTTCTTGATGGATTCTGTCGAGGAAAACGGTCGTGTGTACGAGGCCTTATAGTGTGTATGCAATGCAAGACTGATGAAAGTCAGCTTCATCGGAATTCCGACAAAAAATTCCATCGGATTTTATGCCATCAGAAATCAGATAGTGTGTACGCGGCATTAGAGGGGAAAAAACCCAAAAGGCTTTAGATGGACTTTAGGTCTTGGTCAGTCATTTACATGCCTCAACGTGTATTTACATTTTTATAGGTAATTACATAAATTTGCACGTACCTCGTAGTTTATCAATATAACAGTAAACATCATATTGCTCATCTGGATTCACCACTCCATAATTTCTGACACCAGGAAAACCATTCTTGTCTCCATTGCAATTCTCTCGAGGCTGGACAATTGGGTATCTGGATACATGAAATCATTATACATATCAGAAAAGCAGCATGTTTAACTATAGAACCATGAAGATTTGCCTTTTGTTTTCAATGAGCATCAATCCACTTTGAACCTTTAGTGTTCATTTAGAACCTAACATAACATTTTATAGGTTTTACAGTCTTTTACAAGTCACGTCAAGTAAAAGAGATAATTTTCAGTATTGAGTGAGCTGATCTTAGCCATTAGCCTGAAATTACTGTTGACAGCAAACAGACTGGATAGGTAAAACAGAGTTATTTTTATAATATATTACTTTATTAAAATCTGCTTCATCCAGCCTGCTACATTCTAGAATCCTCCAGAAGGCAGGGGGAAGCAACGAAACATGCAGCTAGTGAAAACCAGAACAGCCCAAAGCAATCACACACTGCTCCAATGATTACAGAGGAGCCAAAAGAACCAAATTTACATAACTGCCCTAGCAACCTATTGTGGATGGTGCTACATTGGCTTATTTTTAGGGGTTTCTACTTAAGCATTATTAAGTGTTTTTTGCTGGTATTATTGCTTCAGAATTTCTTAACTGAATTATTATTAGCTAATGGAAAGCCAGTGGAAAAAAAAAACACAATAGATGAGTTTTCGCACACTTTGTGGAGCTTTTTTTTTCCCATTTCCCAAGTCAATTGGCCTAAAAACTCCCAAAGCTTCAAGCTTGCAGTCCAAAATAAGCTCACGTACTCTTTGGAGCTACAAACTGCAAAACGCTCAGGTGTGAATGGGGCTTTACTTTGAAACCCAGATATATCTGAAAGTGTTATCCCACATTTTACACGTCACTGTGCCACCACCTTTCTCAGCACATTTAAAAGTTTGGTCAGTATTAGGGATGAGCCGAACACCCCCTGGTTCGGTTTGCTGCAGAACATGCAAAAAATTAGTTCGAACATGTGAACACCGTTAAAGTCTATGGGACACGAACATGAAAAATCAAAAGTGCTAGTTTTAAGGCTTATATGCAAGTTATTATCATAAAAAGTGTTTGAGGACCCGGGTCCTGCCCCAGGGGACATGTATCAATGCAAAAAACATTTTTTTTGTTAAAGGGGATTCCAGATTCCGATAAGCCCCCCGCCCGCAGACCCCCACAACCACCAGACAAGGGTTGCGGGGATGAGGCCCTTGTCCCCATCAACATGGGACATCCTCTCCATTTTGAGGGCATGTGGCCTGGTATGGTTCAGGAGGGGGGCGCTCTCTCATCCCCCCTCTTTTCCTGCGGCCTGCCAGGTTGCGTGCTCGGATAAGGGTCTGGTATGGATTTTTGGGAAAAAAACCCACGCCATTTTTTTATTAATTTTGGTGCGGGGTTCCCCTTAAAATCCATACCAGACCTGAAGGGTCTGGTATAGATTTTTGGGGGAACCCCACGCCATTTAAAAAAAATGGCACAGGTTCCCCTTAATATTCATACCAGACATACCAGGCCTGACATGGAATTTGGGGGGACCCCCACGCTTTTTTTTTATTTTGGTTCGGGGTTCCCCTTAATATTCATACAAGACCCAAAGGGCCTGGTAATGGACTGAGGGGGGAACCCATGCAGTTTTTTTTTGCAATTACTTTTACCTGTACTTTTACCTGTATTGCTGGGACCCAACAATTCATCATAGCTGTGAGTAGTTTTGAATGACTTTTTTTCCTTTAGAAATGTCATTTTGTGCACGAGAAACATGCGTTACTGTACAGGCATACTATAGACACCCCCAGGTACGAAATTTAAAGGAACATTTCACTTTTATTGTTTCACTTTAAGCATTATTAAAATTACTGCTCCCGAAAAAACTGCAGTTTTTAAAACTTTTTTTTGCATTGATACATGTCCCCTGGGGCAGGACCCGGGTCCCCAAACACTTTTTATGACAATAACTTGCATATTAACCTTTAAAATGAGCACTTTTGATTTCTCCAATAGACTTTTAAAGGGTGTTCCGCGGCTTTTCGAATTTGCCTCGAACACCCCAAATTGTTCGCTGTTTGGCGAACGAGCGAACAGGCAATGTTCGAGTCAAACTCATGTTCGACTCGAACAGATAGCCCATCCCTAGTCAGTATCATAAAAATGTTATGGCAATGGTGGTATGATAAGGTGTAACAAAGAAACTCCCTTTCATATGAAGACTCTGGCCTCATACACACGACCGAGTTTCTCGGCAAAGAACAGCAAGAAACTTGCTGGGAGATATATTTTTGCCGAGGAAACCGGTCGTGTGTACATTTTCGTCGAGGAAACTGTCGGGAAACTCGACGAGCCAAAAAGAGAGCATGTTCTCTATTTCCTTGACGGGAATGGAGAAAATTGGCTTGTCGAGTTTCTCGACAGCCTAACAAGGAACTCGACGAGCAAAAAGATGTGTTTCGCCCGTTGAGTTCCTCGGTCGTGTGTACGAGGCCTCACACATTTGTACAAACTTGACCTAGTGGATATAAAATAAATTGGTCGCCAGATCACATTTGATTGAGGTAGATTTTAAAATTAAAGTAAAATTGTTTATTGGCTAAATAATATGTAAAAAAAAAATATATGCTACACATTCTAAAAATAGATTCCAATTTGAATAGTCATTTGTCTTGGTATTTATATATGCCAAACATGTTGACATTAATCGTATTTATTCTACAGAGCTCAACACTCTGTGGCAGTCCCAATCTTTCATTAAGTTCTAGACATGGGTACCTGACAGTTTGGTCTGATATCCATCCAGCATCACACTGATCGAAACCAGCTTCATAGGCGGCCTGCAGCTGAGCAGGGGTTGTGATGGCAGCATGGTTGTTCAGGCACGCCTGCTTCGCTTGGTTGAAGTTCAGGGAGTATCGACTGGAACCAGCTCGGTAATGGAACACAACACCTTGACATGACAGTAAGAGACTGATTATTAACCAGGGCTTGATTCACAAACAACTACTTTTACTTGAACTAAACAGAGCCTTTTATTTATTAATTTGTTTTAATGATGATAGCTGATAGCTAAATATAGCTTTATTTTTTTGTTATTTATGATAAATAAACAAGAGATAGATAGATAGATAGATAGATAGATAGATAGATAGATAGATAGATAGATAGATAGATAGATAGATAGATAGAGTGAGGAAAACAAAGTATTTGATCCCAAATTTAGGCCAAATTTAGGTAATAACTAAATGATTTTCTTCTATACAGATACTATGATTATGTATAGATGAACACAAGAAAACAAAGTATTTGATCCCCTGCTGATTTTGTACTTTTGCTCCACTGACAAAGAAATTATTAGTCTATAATTTTAATGGTAGGTTTATTTTTTACAGTGAGAGACAGATAAAACAACAAAGAAATCCAGAAAAACACATTTCAAAAAAGTTTTTCTTTGATTCACATTTTAATGAGTGAGATAAGTATTTGACCCCTTCGCAAAACATGACTTAGTACTTAGTGGCAAAACCCTTGTTGGTAATCACAGAGGTCAGACGTTTCCTGTAGTTGGCCACCATTTTTGCACACATCTCAGGAGGGATTTTGTCCCACTCTTCTTTGCAAATCCTCTCCAAGTCATTAAGGTTTTGAGGCTGACATTTGGTAACTCGAACCTTTAGCTCCCTCCATATATTTTCTATGGGATTAAGGTCTGGAGACCTTAAAGTGCTTCTTCTTGAGCCAGTCCTAGCCGTGTGTTTTGGGTTATTGTCATGCTGGGATACACATCCACTAGTCATTTTCAATGCCCTGGCTGAGGGAAGAAGGTTCTCACCCAAGATTTGATGGTACATGGCCCTGTCCATCGTCCCTTTAATGTGGTGAAGTTGTCCTGTCCCCTTAGCAGAAAAACAGTCCCAAAGCATAATGTTTCCATCTCCATGTTTGACGGTGAAGATGGTGTTCCTAGGCATAGGCATAGGTGTTGTGGTCATAGGCGGCATTCCTCCTCCTCCAAACACGGCGAGTTGAGTTGATGCCAAAGAGCTTAATTTTGGTCTTATCTGACCACAACACTTTCACCCAGCTCTCCTCTGAATCATTCAGATGTTCATTAACAAGCTTCAAACAGGCCTGTACATGTGCTTTCTTGAGCAGGGGGACCTTGTGGGCGCTGCAGGATTTCAGTCCTTCACGGTGTAGTGTGTTACCAATTGTTTTCTTGGTGACGATGGTCCCAGCTGCCTTGAGATCATTGACAAGATTTTCCCGTGTAGTTCTGGGCTAATTCCTCACGGTTCTCATCCTGCATGGAGCCCCAAACTATATGAGATTGACAGTTATTTTGTGTTTCTTCCATTTGCGAATAATCGCACCAACTGTTTTCGGCCTCTCACCAAGCTGCTTGGCGATCTTGTAGCCCATTCCAGCCTTGTGTAGGTCTACAATCTTGTCCCTGACATCCTTGGACAGCTCTTTGGTCTTGGCCATGGTGGAGAGATTGGAATCTGATTGATTGCTTCTGTGGACAGGTGTCTTTTATACAGATGACAAGCTGAGATTAGGAGCACTTTCTTTAAGAGAGTGCTCCTAATCTCAGCTTGTTACCTGTACATGAGACTCCTGGGAGTCAGAAATCTTGCTGACTGATAGGGGATCAAAAAAAAAATATTTTACTCATTAAAATGCAAATAAATTTGTAACTTTTTTGAAATGCGATTTTCTGGATTGTTGTTATTGTGTCTCTCACTGTTAAAATAAACCTATCATTACAATTATTGATGGGTCATTTCTTGGTAAGTGGGCAAGCGTACAATATCAGCAGGGGAACAAATACATTTTTTCCCCTCACTGTATGTCAATATAACAAAAAATAAAATATGTATAATGTCTAAAACATCCATTGGCCATCCTAGAGCATAATATACAGGTACATATTATCAAAAAATATAGTTTAATTTTTTTTTTTTTAGAAATCATTAATTTACAAAAAGCGCACACATAGTTAATAATTGGTGCCAATCTTCTGATGCAGCCGGGATACCATTAAAACGGGTCAGACAGTGTTTCTTTATCATATCATCTTCCAACTACCTATTAGATTGTGTGTACTTCTCTATCATGAGCACATAAGTACAGTGGAACCTTGGATTACGAGTATAATCCGTTCCAGGAGAATGCACATAATCCAAAGCACTCGCATATCAAAGCAAGTTTCCCCATAGAAGTCAATGGAAACAATTATAATTAGTTCCGCATCCAGGTATTGCTGAGCATGTGCAGTGTGGGGTGAGACAGTGTAATACTGGATTAAAAACAGTATAGACACTTATTTGTAATGTTTTACATAGCTATACCTGCAAAAGGGGCAAGCCTGGAGGGATCTAGCAGGACTTAATTTTTCTGACTAAAGTTCCACTTTAAATAGCGTTTTCAGTTTGTGGTGCTCAGATGCAGTTGAGTTCTACTTTAACATTCTACTAAAACAAGTCGATCACAGGTTGCAACATGGTTTTGCTATGACCCTCCGGGTGTTGCGGAACCTCCCATCCCATGAGGCACTGTAAAACTCCTGTCATTCACAGACAAGCCTTTGCATGATGGAAATTGTAGCTCCTGAACAACTGGAGGGCCATAGTTTGGAGACCCTTGGCTTAACCACTTCAGCCCCGGAGGACTCGGCTGCCCAATGACTGGGCCATTTATTGCAATTCGGCACTGCGTCACTTTAACTGACAATTGCACGTTCGCGCAACGTTGCTCCCAAACAAAATTGACGTCCTTTTTTTCCCACAAATAGAGCTTTTTTTTGGTGGTAATTGATCGCCTCTGCGGTTTAAATTTTTTGCGCTATAAACAAAAAAAGAGCGAACATTTTGAAAAAAAAGCTACATTTTTTACTTTTTGCTATAATAAATATCCCCGGAAAATATATAAAAAAAATAATTTCTTTCTCAGTTTAGGCCAATATGTATTCTTTTACATATTTTTGGTAAAAAAAAAATTGCAATAAGCGTATATTGATTGGTTTGCGCAAAAGTTATGGCGTCTACAAAATAGGGGATAAATTTATGAATTTATTTTTTTTTACTAAAAATTATCTGGGATTTTTGTCAGGACTGCGATATTGCGGTGGACAGATCGAACCCTTTTGACACTATTTTGGGACCATTCACATTTATACAGCGATTAATGCTATAAAAATGCACTGATTACTGTATAAATGTGACTGGCAGGGAAGGGGTTAACACTAGGGGGGCAATCAAGGGGTTAAATGTGTTCCCTAGGGAGTGATTCTAACTGTGGGGGGAGGAGACTGACTGAGGGAGGTACGAACATATTCGCCAGCACACCGTGGATCGTACAGAACGTCCAAAAATGTATTGCAGTGAAAACATCACAAGGATAGCAAAGTTTCGAGGTCGCGCAGGGCCTCTTTGTCAGGCAAGTGACTGGGGGAGGTGACCAATCGGTGTCCCTATGTACAAGGGACACACCATCGGTCTCCTCTCCCTGACAGGACGTGGCTCTGTAACTGCCGATCGTGGGTACCTGGCAGACCTCGTGGCTGGCAGACAGGCGCATCAGCACCTAAGTGACGCGGCGCGTGGGCCCCCTAGCAGCTGGGAGGCCTGAGGATGTCATATGACAGCCACCCAGGATGGCAGAGCCACCTTGCGGCCGTCAAATTACTATAGGTGGGATGGGAAGTGGTTAACATTCTACTAAAACAGGTCCGTCACAGGTTGCAACACACTTTTGCTCAGGTTACAGTTTAAAGCGGGAGTTCACCCAAAAATCAACTTTCTGCAGTTAGATCCAGCATACTGCTGACACCTGCAGTATGCTGGTCTTTTTTTTTGGTACTTATCATTTTAGCAGTAATTCTTCTATGCCTCCGAGCGGGGATTACTTCCTGGTATAGGCGTTCCCAAAGACAAGCAAGTTGATTGACAGCCTTCGATAGCACGTCACGGCTTCCGAAGATACACGAGTGACGCTCGGCAATTTACGGCGCCTGCGCAGTCAGCTCTACACGGCAGGCGCAGGCGCCGTAAACAGCCAAGTGTCACCTCGGCTGTTTTCGGAAGCCGTGACGCGCTATCGAAGGCCGTCAATCAACTTGCTTGCCTTCGGGAACGCCCATTCCCCGAAGGATTCCCCGCTCGGAGCCATAGAAGAAATATTGCTATAACGATAAGTACCAAAATAAAATAAAAAAGACCAGCATACTGCAGATGTCAGCAGTATGCTGGATCTAACTGCAGAAAGTTGATTTTTGGGTGAACTCCTGCTTTAAGCCAGGGATCTCCAATCTACAGTCCTCCAGCTGTTGCGGAACTTCACGTCCCATGAGGCATTGTAAAACTCCTGACATTCACAGACATGACTAGGCATGATGGGAATTGTAGTTCCTGAACAACTGGAGGGCCATAGTTTGAAGACCCCTGGTTTAAGTGATAGATAAAAAAAAATTGCATAATGGTTCTGCTATTAAAATAGTTAACTGTTTATAATGAGACCAGCACAAAGGGCATTAATCTGCTGACCGCAGTTAGGCTGAAAAAAGCTTAACACTTACCAGTCTCAGAGATGGGTTTGCCTGGCTGGGCAGCATCAATAGCAGCAGTAACTGGCACTACTTCCCCCTCAACTGTGCCAGTAGCTTCAACAGATGGAACAGCTGTGACATTTTCCAACCATAGCTGAAGGCCATCATCTGTGATGTTTTCCAACGGGGCTTCTGTTGGCACCAGGTCTGGACTTAAAGGCGTTCCTGGAAAGACTGGTGTAGCTGTAAAGCTGTCTTCGGAGGGTGTGAGGGTAAAGTCCAGACCTTCCAAGGTAGCAATACTGCCACGGGCTTCCTCTTCTGTAACATTTCTCTGGAAGATGAGCTCCAATCCAGGCTGTGTCACAGTTTGAATAGTAATGTTTTCAGCATCATCTATTCCAGGAGCAAAGCAGTTTAAAGAACACGTAAGGACACTTAGACTTAAGTCTATGCATGACTAAGCTAAATTGTGTAATTATAATGACTAATGTGCTCATGCTGAGTGGATGTGTTTGGCAGGCCGTAAGATAGGTCTTCCAGAGAAAGGAGCTTCTGTTAAAGGTGATCTCATCCTAGACATTTCCCCACTACTACATGCACATATGGCTATCTGAGGAACATCTGTCAATGGTTCTATTCTCGACCGATGTGGAAGTAAAAAAGGAAAGGCAGACTAATTATTTTTCCCATAAGGGACATAAGATTTGGCCAAATCTAAACTCTGTCCAAGATCTGAGACAGTAAGATAAACCCATTACTTCTTATATTATTAACACTGGAAATAGGAGTCAGAGATATACTTCAGTAGAAATCCCCCTTGAGGTGTTAATCTGGCACTGAATATCCTTATAATGTCATTCCCTCTAAAAATGGTTAACAAAATGAAATGGAAAAACAAACCTTTATAGCAAATAGCATCATAACGAGACAGAGGATCTGGATATCCAGTCTGGTTAGGGTGGAGATAGACTGTTCTGACTCCAACTAAGTTTCCACCACAGTTGGGACGTTTATAGGATATTGGATATCTAACACTGCGATCTGCCAGCCAACCAGCACTGCACACATCCATGCCAGTCTGCCAAGCCAGATAAAGCTCTCCTGTAGTAGCCAGTCTAGCTCCGAGGTTCTGGCATTGCTTCTCTGCCTCGTGGAAGGTGTACTTTCCAGGAGATGTTGCATAAAACACTTCACCTGTGGGAAAAGCACAAAAGTCATTTGTATTGGAAACGGGCAAAAGATTAGATAGATAGATAGATAGATAGATAGATAGATAGATAGATAGATAGATAGATAGGCCACATTTAGGTAATAACTAATTATTTTCTGCCATCCAATGGCTATGGTCATGTATAGATAAACACATAGATACATAATTAGATGGATTAATACATATATAGATACTAGAGGAATACATACATAGGCAATATATGGATGATTGTATGGATTTATGGATAGAGATAGACAGACAGACAGACAGACAGACAGACAGACAGATAGATAGATAGATAGATCGATAGATAGATAGATAGATAGATAGATAGATAGATAGATAGATAGATAGATAGATAGATAGATAGATAGATAGATAGACTGAAGTTAGGTAATAACCTAATGTATTGCTGCCATCCAATGACTATGGTCAAGATGAATACATGGATGAATAAATAATAAGATAGAATAATAGATACATAGATAATAGAGGGTTACATGTATAGGAAATAGATGCATAATTAGATGGGTGGAGATAGATTGATAGATAGATAGATAGATAGATAGATAGATAGATAGATAGATAGATAGATAGATAGATAGATAGATAGATAGATAAATAAATAGATAGATAGACAGACAGGCCAAATTTAGGTAATAACTAAATGAATTTCTTCTATACAGATACTATGGTCATGTATAGATGAACACATAGATAGATAATTGGATGGATGTATATATATATATATATATATATATATATAGATAAAGAGGAATACATTGATAGGCAATAGATAGATGAGTGTATAGACTGATTGATGGAGATCGATACAGTAGATAGATAGACTAAAGTTACGGGTCTACTTTCTACTTTCTGCTTGTACATTGGAAATTGTTGTTAATGTGCATGTTCAATAAACACCTTTTTGATAAAAAAAAAAAGATAGACTAAAGTAAGGTACCGTTATAACTAAATTAATTGCTGCTATCTAACGCCAATTATTATGTATTGATGAACACGCAGATGGATAAATAATACAATATATGAATAGATCCAAAGATTACAGTGAAATAGATAGATAAACAGTTAGATGGATAGATTGATAGATAGATAGATAGATAGATAGATAGATAGATAGATAGATAGAGATAAATAGATATATATATAGATAGATAGATAGATAGATAGATAGATAGATAGATAGATAGATAGATAGATAGATAGATAGATAGACAGACACACCTTCCATATGTTCAGCATAGCAATATACATCATAGGTTTCATCAGTTTCTCGAACACCGTAAGTTCTAACTCCGGGGAACATTTCTTTGTCACCATAGCAGGGTTCACGTGGATTATGAATTGGATATCTGTAGTGAGGAATAAAGTGAGATATTATACTGAATACAGACTCTTCATCCTTGGTCAGCTTATGTTTCCCTCTATGAGCAACAACTTTCTAGTGCCTCCTGTTATTTTCTAAAATTTGTAAAAATAACTCCTCAAATACAAGAGATTATTGACTCATCATATTTTTGGTACATAAGGAAAGAAAACAAAATAATAGATAACAGAAGATAAGTGTAAATGTTGAGAACATGCGGATGGATTTGATAAAGAAAATGTTTTTTGTGTTACTTTGATTAAATATATGTCAAATTACATTGATGTACACACAAGGGATGCAGTAAGCTATGCCTAATGTCCTACATCTGTCCCTATAAATTTCAATTAGATTTGATTTCCTAATTTGACCTGAATCCACTAACAGACCCTATGTAAAACGTACTGCATTGGCCATTGGCCATTGTTGAGACACTAAAAACGTATGTGCAAGAGGAGTTGATTTGTAAGTAGGGCCCCGATTCGCCACCAGCAACAAACATGCTGTCCAAGGGCACCTCCCATCATCCTCCTGTAACAGGAACAAGATAGGGTACCACACACCTGTGACATTAAGGAACTACACCAACTAAGTCACTCATACTCCCTGCCCGAGGCCCACCTACAGAAATAAATGTCCACACATTCAGCCTTTATGATGTCTTACTGTTCCAGTAACAGAGTGTACATGGCACATTTCAACTTCTACTTTAACATACGGTAAGTATTCCGACCCACACTTCAAGTCCTCACTGTAGGTATCTTTTTACGGGTTCTCCAATAGGGCCTATATCAGGCCTACCTCAAGGGCTTCTTCCTGGAACTGCAACTCAACGTGATAGTTTCTACAGTCAACCATTTTCCATTGACCTCTAATCTTCTGGCCCTAGGGACTAAACATGCCAAACCTACAGTATCCACCCAGGGGAAAGGTCGCTCTAAAAGGGGCACTAATCCCTACTTACAAATTAACAAATACCTCCCAATTACTCTATGTCAAAACAGGGTTACACCAAATAATAACAGTTGGGGCAGGGAAATAGGAACTTGTGATACACTGCAGATGATTTTTAGTGGGTATTAAAAATGTGTAAATAGTAAAGGTTAAGGCTTTTGCAGCACTACTGCAATTTATTGCTAATATATTCAAGATGACTAAGAATAAAAATCAAAATGCCTTGTAACCAGCTGATAGTGGTGAAGGACTAAGCGGCGCTGTTTTTCTGAGGCATGAGAATGATAGTGAAGTGTAAGAAATAAATTGAGGAAGCAACATGGGGAGGCTCTAAGCAGCATTAGTTAGGTTGTGGAAAAGATTGGGGTCCCATCTGTGTGGAGGTTGGGCAAATGGTTTATTATTCATGCCTGATGTGAGATGTCCACCCATCTATGGTTAACCTTACATAATATGGTTGAGTTTAAAAGGAAAATAAGCCTTCACAAGGAAAGTTGCACATTGCAAGGTCATTTCCCCCCAGAGCTTACAGAAAGTGATGAAAGTTTACTTTTGAAAAAAAAACAATAACATGCAAGGAAAATAAAATAAACTGTATTTTTGATGATTGGCTGATGAACATCAAACAAAACCAAAGAAAATTCTGAGCTCAACTAACCAACCAGTGTGCAAAAAATGAATTATCCTGTCTAATAAAAAAAATGGAAAAAAACACTGCGCTAAACAAAAAAGTGTAAATGCTGCCAGTACCAAGAATTGTAGATACAAATTCAAGAAATATGTTAGAAAAGATAAAGGTACGGCGCAAAAACAATATATGTGAAAAATTCAGTGATGACACCAAAAAAAAAAAAAAAAAAAAAGAATAAATAGAATGTGCAAACTATTGCCAAAGATAAACCACAACCTATAGTGATTTAGCATAAATTGTGTACATAGACCAATGACAGGATGGCTGCCAATCCCAGACGACGTCAACATATGACGAAACGCGTAGGTGTAGCTTGCGTCCCGACGTCATCACGCTCTTTGGAACAAGAGACTGACATAGGAGAAGGAACGGAAGGAGACGCCGAGAATCCATTGCACATTGCATGAGTATAGTCGTGAATACAGTCGTATATGACGCGCGATATACATTTATTTCCTGTAAGTGCATTATATTGTTTTTGCGCCGTACCTTTATCTTTTCTAACATATCCTGTCTAATAGTTTGCATTAAAGGGGTTGTAAAGGTTCATGTTTTTTCACCTTAATGCATCCTATGCATTAAGTTGAAAAAACATTCTAAGATTTGCGGCCCCCCCCCCCCCCAGCCTCCCCGTTTTACTTACCTGAACCCTGGAAGTCCCGCGTCACGAACACACTCTTCCTCTGCCCGGTCTTCTCGGCTCTTCATTGGATAGATTGATAGCAGCGCAGCCATTGACTCTCACTGCTGTCAATCAGTGGCCCCTGGGGGTAGTAGGCGGCTATTGACGCTGAATACAGGACTCGGGAGCGTGCCCATAAGGTAACCCCCTTTGGGAGAGCGCTTCCCAGAGGAGGTTATCTAAGGCAGGGAGGAGCCAAGACAGCCGCCGTGGGACCCCAGAAAATTAAGTTCGGGGCCACTCTATGCAAAACGAGCTGTACAGTGGAGGTAAGTATGACATGTTTGATATTTAAAAAATAAATAAAAATTAAACCTTTACAACCCCTTCAAAAAACAGGGGTTTAGTTTGCGCACATTTTCAAATGCATGCGTTTGCTGCAGAGCCACATCACAGCACCCCAGTATTATCTTCTGTCCTAACTATATAATTTTTTGAGAGCCTCCACAGTGGAAGCACATGCATGATAACGGAGGTAAGCCTGGAAGGAGACATCTTCTGGATGTCAGAAGTGCTTCACCGTATTCATTAAACTCTGCGGAAGAGTCCCTTGCAAAGTCCAACTTTCTTTGTAAAGTTAAAACATTTTAGTAAGTCAACCCCAATGACTCAAGTTGTGAACAAGATTACCTGTCGAAAGCAGAAATTTTTTACCTTTACTAAGATTTTTGTAGAAGGTATTTTCTTGTGCACTTATTGACCTAAATTGCAACAGATTCTTAGATGTCCAAAAGCCAAAATTATCATAATTATATAAAAAAAGGTGACGACGCTTCTTACCTTACTGTCTGATCAGAAAGCCAACCAGCATCACATTGGTGATAGCCGTCATCATAGGCTGACTGGAGTTGTTCAGGGGTAGCAATGACAGCATTGTTCTGTATACAAGCTTTTTTGGCATTTTCAAAATCCAAAGTGTATCTTGTGGAGATTGCTCTGTAGTGGAAAACGATCCCTGAAATAAAACAATAAAGAAGCAGAGAATAAGCAGAGATAATAATTTGCATTCAATTATAGAACCTATAGGGGAACAATGCTTTAACGGTAGCAAGAGCACTTTGGACTTCAGAAGATGTTTTTTTTTATTATTATTATTATTATCTAACGTTCTAAATAAAAACTAGCATTAGAATGATCAAATCTTTTTTTTTTGTCATTTAACTTTTTATTTTATTTTTTATTTTATGTTAAGTTTTGATTTGTGATACCAACTGTGCTCCTTTCGAAGTCCCTATTAGTGAACTCCAAAGTTCCCTAGGCCCTTAAGCAGGCCATACATGGGTCAAAATCTGGCAACATCAGCTGAATATTGATCCATGTATGAACCCTGGGGTTCTACAGAAGTCGATCTACCGATCGAGTTCTGTACAACCACCCTGTCAGATTTTCTCTGCTCGATCGGCACTGCAGCCTATAGCTTGCAACATTGATCAGTGTATCCTGATTGCGGGGATGTCTCCCTGCTGTCAGAATGTAATTGCTTAGCGGGGAGGATTTCCCCATGCATGTCAAATTTTGTGGATGAGGGAATTGGGTCAGTTGGTTGAATGAAAAAAAAACTGTATTATCTTTTTTTTTATCAATAAATTTTTATTGGGTTTATCAATTTACAACACTTGAGATAGTTGCATTCAATATACAACTTGAGTAGTATAATCACCATGTACAGGCAAACATTTAACAGAAAAAGAATACGGTACTCAGCGACCTAGGTCAGTCTACCCCAATTGGGTAAAAAAAAAAAAAAAACTGTATTATCTATGGGCTGCCCAAGTCCCACACTAGAGTGCAGGCTTTACATCTATTTGCTTTGCGAATTCCAGTCATAGGATGAAGATTACCTATTTAAATGACTAAGATCAGTCTAAGGCCTCGTACACACGACCAAGTTTCTCGGCAAAAACCAGCTGGGAGATATTTTTTTGCAGAGGAAACCGGTCGTGTGTTCATTTTCGTTGAGGAAACTGTCGAGAAACTCGACAAGCCAAAAAGAGAGCATGTTCTCTATTTCCTTGACGGGAATGAAGAAAATTGGCTTGTTGAGTTCCTCGACAGCCTAACAAGGAACTCGACGAGCAAAACGATGTGTTTCGCCCGTCGAGTTCCTCGGTCGTGTGTACGAGGCCTAAGAAATTGGGGTGAGGTTTGGGACAGAATAACACTGCCACACATACTCAATTAACCCAAAGGAAGTAATATATCCTCAAGTCTTTAATGAGGGGAAAGAGAAACCACTCTCCTGAAAGTAGGGGTGTAGGTTGCAGAAAAGGACACAGGCATACAGAAGTAAAAGTTTAAGGGTTCCAAAAGACATCTTTATCAATTTACTAGTCTAAGTGAAACTATAGCAGGAAATTTGAAAAAGGAGGTTTGGACTTTTTAGGCACAACCAAGTAGGTAATTAATATATATTAAAAAATGTATTAGACATATATAAAATACATAAAAAATATCCACGTTTGAAAAGTCAGTACAAAACAGCTATACAATTCATACTGTACACAGCCACTGTGAAATTACTGTACATAGAGACTTGGAGATTGAAATCACCCATTCCATGAACAAAATTAAGTCCAGAGGTGAAGCTATGTAGCAGATAAAGATGAAAATATTGTCCTAGGCTCTAGATGTTACGCGCCTTGTGCTTCTTCAGGAGCATCAAAAAGACTTAGGCCGCGTACACACGGTCGTTCCAAACCGATGAAAACAGACTGAAGGACCTTTTCATTGGTTCAAAACGATCGTTTGTGGGCCCCATCGGTCAGTTATCCTTCGGTCAAAAATTTTAGAACTTGCTTTAAAATTGAACCAATGGACGCCTAACCGATAGGTCAAAACAGATGGTTAGTATGCAAAAGCATCGGTTAAAAACACGCGCATCAAGTCGACGCATGCTTGGAAGCATTGAACTTAATTTTGCTCTGCACGCCGTTGTGTTTTACGTCACCGCGTTGGACTCGATCGTTTTTTAACTCATGGTGTGTAGGTACATCAGACCATCAGTCAGCTTCATCGGTTAACCAATGAGAACGGTCCTTCGGGATGGACTGAGCGTGTGTACGCGGCCTAATACAAGCTTAGGGATAATTCACGTACAATTTAAGACCAGAATAAAGTGCAACAGGTTTGGAGTATGAATGGTTAAACAGGGGATCATGGTAATCCTGACAACGTCATGTGTCTATAAGATCAAGAAGGGGGGTAAAGCATTGGAATCACTGATATGAGTAGAGAGAGAAAGAGACTGCTCAAAATTACAGGACCAGTCCCTAAAAGCCAGACTCATGCTCCCGGTAAAGGAAAAATGTACACTCAAACAGGGACATAAATACTCAATGAGTTCCTAGAGGGTTCGATATGTGACTGTTGTACTGATGATCTAAGTATAAGTGACCAGTGCATAAACCTTGGTATAAAGATAAGAATAGGATCCCCGTTCAGAGCCGCCACCACTCGAGTACAAACACCTAATGCAGATAGCAGAAATTGTATTCACTTAAAACATCCAAATTTGGGGACATTTGAAAAAATATACTGCTTCTTCTTTACATGTGAAGGCAGTTTGACTTCACCTAATGTCGCACTTTAAAAAATATGGGCTCACAGCCTACGATTATGATATTTGGGGGAAGTAAAACTACCTTGGACTTGAGGCTGTATTCAAGTCTTATGGACGTGTTCTCCATATATTTGTCAAATATGACAATCCAATGCAACAATCCTCACAGGATAACTAAACCCAAGACCAAAAATGGTGGGCAGAACATTTATGACAAATACAGAAAATATGTGTTGTGTTTGCCAGAAACACAAAGGTTGATTTACTAACGGCAAATTGACTGTGCACTTTGCATAGTGCAGTTGTACTCTGCAAATGCAGTTGCTCTAGAGCTTAGTAAATGGGCAGAAGCTCTGCTGACTTTCATCATCCAATCATGTGCAAGCAAAAATGCTTTTTTCTATATTTTCCTTGCACGTGATTGGGTACTCTTTTCAAAGTGAAGCTTTACCTCATTTACTAAGCTCTGGAGCAGCTGCACTTTGCAAAGATCACAGTCTATTTGCCTTTAGTAAATAAACCCTACAGTGTCCTTGTCACTTCCTGTGAGCTGAATCAAAGAATATCTTCCTTCCTAGCCATCTCCATGTAATGGAGATGAAGAGGTACCGACACAATTATAGTCCATATCAGGAGAGTAGACTAGAATGGGAACCATGGCTCTCTCCATAGATACAGTGGAGGAATAATGTAGCAACCCAGGGACAGGAAGTGTATTAATTGCAGGATTACCAAATAAAAATAAAGCAACTTGAAAAAATAAAATAAAAATTAGTGCAGCCACCACACTTGTGCTAGTAATCGGCAATATAATACATTTTTGATTTTGGATTTAGATTATTATTATTATAATACAGGATTTATATAGCGCCAACAGTTTGTGCACCGCTTTACAACATCGGGAAAGACAGTACACTTACAATACAATAAAGGAGGAATCAGAGGGCCCTGCTCGTTAGAGCTTACAATCTAGAAGGGAGGGTGAAGTGGAACAAAGGGGAGTATCTGTAGGGGGTGATCAGATGGACAAGATGGAAAAAAAACAGTTGTTAGGTGTGGGTAGGATAGGCTTCTCTGAAGAGAAAGGTTTTCAGGGATTGTCTAAAAGCTAATAGAGTAGGAGATAAGCGGACAGATTGGGGTAAGGTGTTCCATAGGCTTGGAGAGGCTCTGGAAAAGTCCTGGAGGCGAGCATGGGAGGAGGTGATGAGAGAGCTAGAGAGCAGGAGGTCTTGCGAATAATGAAGAGGTTAGGTTGGTATTTTGAGACTAAGGTCTCGTACACACGACCGGTTTCCTCGGCAGAATCCATCAAGAAACTTGGTGGGAGAGCTTTTTTGCCAAGGAAACTGGTCGTGTGTACGTTTTTCATCGAGGAAACTGTCGAGGAACTCGACGAGCAAAAAAGAGAGTTCTCTTTTTCCTCGACGGGAGTCTGAATTTGCTCGTCGTGTTCCTCGTCGGGCTGGTTTTTGACGAGAAACTCGAGCGTGTGTATGCTAAGAAACCCGCGCTTGCTCAGAATAAAGTATGAGACGGGAGTAAAAGTAGCATTTGTAATGGAGATAACACATTTTTCACGCTGTAACAGACTGATGGGTGCAAATCGTCTCTTAACAAACTTTTACTTAACACGCAAACACATGAGATTAGCAAAACCAGCCCCAAGAGTTGTGCCAGTGGAATCGAACTTCCCCTGCCGTTGTATGTGTTGTATGTCACCGTTTTTTGAGAACGAGGAGATTTTGTCTTGACAGTGTGTACGCAAAGCAAGCTTGTCGAGTTCCTCGACAAGCCTAACAAGGAACTCGTCAAGGAAAACGATGTGTTTCGCCCGACGAGTTCCTCGGTTGTGTGTACGAGGCCTAAGTCAGTGATGTAGCTGGGGGCAGAGTTGTGGATGGCTTTGTAGGTAGTCGTTAGTATTTTGAATTTAATTTGTTGGGTAAGCGGAAGCCAGTGGAGGGACATAGAGAAGTAGCAGAGACAGAGCGATTAGTAAGGTGGATGAGTCTGGCAGCAGCATTCATGATGGATTGAAGGGGGGATAGAGTATGTAGGGGTAAGCCAATGAGGAGGGAGTTGCAGTAATCAAGGCGAGAGATGACTATGGAGTGAATTAAGAGCTTTGTTGTGTCATTGGTTAGAAAAGGGCATATTTTGGAGATGTTAAGGCGGCAAGATTTGGACAGTGATTGGATGTGGGGCTTAAAGGAGAGTTCGGATCTAACTCAGATGCCGTTGTATCTTGGTTTGAGGATTAAACGGGTAATTTGAAAGTACGCCGGCGTATCAGTTGATACGCCGGCGTAATCGCTCTGAGGATCTGGCCCAATGTCTCTGAACAAATCACAGTTAAGGAAATACCTTTTTCTTGGTTAGCCACCTGTTCAGAATAGCGTCAATTGCTTTAGGAAAGTCCAAAAAAAAATGTACGTACTATAATTTGTTTTTATTAAATCTATTAGGAAACACAGATAATTCTTACACATTTTAGTCATGTGATGCTACCTACCTCCTAAAGGTTTGGACACTGGCAAACAGAATAACCATTGAAATCAAACCTCATATAACCCCACTGCGAACTATCATGCATTTGTTTTGCAATCCAAGCAGTATATAGGGACTATAAACACAGAAGGGTGGGGCATATGTCTAGTGGACTTAAAGAAATAGATTTTATGGTAAGTTCATAGACTGTGAACTTAACAATAGTAGGAGGTCCTAAGTAAGTAGCATGTGAGCTAAACATTAGCACCCAAAAGCCAAGGAGGCCCGATGCAAAGAGACCCAACCTGGTGGGCGATCAGCCCCCCCGCTTGTAGAATTGGGTGTGACAGTGTTGAGAGCCATACCAAAGATCCCCTCAAAGGGAAGATGAATCATGTGTTTCTTAGTCGTCTCATCAGCATCCAATGTAAATAGCCAGAGTGTTCAATGCATTTGTACAGACATCTGTCCATGTAGGACACAAGTTCAGAGCTTGTAATAAACCATCACAGCTAAAGCACAAGGTTTCAGATATCTGCTTGAACCATTTTGTAATGCAGAGTCCTAACCCAATGATGAAAGGACCCTCTCTAAAGAGTTTAATAAATTTCAACATGGTTTAACAGATCAGAGATACCACCATCACAGGACAGAGGGCCAACCCATAAGCATCGAGGCCCGTGGGTAAGCCTGCGTTTATAAGCATTTTTTAATAATAATATTAATAATAATAATAACTCAGTTAACCTAAACAGGGATCTAAGGAGAAAATTCAGATTTCTATTAGAGAGGTTCCCCAAAGCAAAGTATACCCTTGACACTTTTAGTGGTATATCTGTTAATGTGGATCATCGGAGTATCCACATTGAACACAGATAACCTATTAATAAATCCCTTCTCAAAGGGAAAATGCTTTGGCGCAGTCTCAGGTTGGGCCCAAGACTAAGGTGACCAGATTTTTAAAATTAAATCCGGGGACATATTTATTTTTACTAGTAATGGCAGCAATCAGCGACTCTCTGACGTCAACGCTGCCGCCCGCCTCACATCCTGTCAAGTCTTACTCTCTGGGCCCCGGCTACTACTGGGTGGGGAGCGGAGAAAGATCACTCCACCAGGGAAGGCAAGGAGATAAGCAGGCAGGCGGCTGACCAGGACTTGAGCCAAGGCAGAAGAACATGCGATCGGAGCTGAATGGGCATGTGCCCGAAACTGAAGAAATATTCCCTCCGCTCCGACCAGCACATGATCATCAGAAAGGGGTGCAGATAATTCAGATTTCTTTTTTTCAATTCTGCTCTGTCTTTGAAATTGCCCCAGCCCCTGTTCAAATCCAATCCGGGGACAAAACTGGGGACAGCCTTGGTCCGGGGACAGTGTCCTCAATCCGGGGATGTCTGGTCACCCTACCCAAGATCCTTAAGGATGTTTCTAGTCTACATAGAGACTGGTCTAGTATACATCAAACTGCAGGCATAATGGAAATATCTTATGTGTTGTAGGAGTCTAAAAGACGCAAGGCCTATAACAGCAGACTACTGATCCAAATGCAGGGTTGAATATCTGAGCCAACTACAAGAGGTTTGCAGTGACCCAAAAACTGCCTCTCTCAACCGTTAGGGTTGTGATATTGAATCAGAAATGTTAACAGGGGCTTCGACTCTATCCTTAGGAGGGTCAGAGACATACTGTTCTGGGGATGGTTCCAGAACGCACGTAGAGTCAGTAGCTGGGTACAAACAGCTAGGATGTTCCAAGTAACATACAATTTCCATAACCAAATTACTAGGTGACACAAAAGAAATCCTAAAATAAAATAGTGCAGCTATCACATCTAATGCCGCCTACACACGACCAGTTTTAATGTCAAGGAAAAAACTACGTTGTTCTCAACGTGATTCTTCCCAAGCCTGCCTTGCATACACACGATCGTGAAAAAAAATGCTCGAGCAAAGCGCGGTGACGTACAACACGTACAACGGCACTATAAAGGGGAAGTTCCATTCAGATGGCGCCACCCTTTGGCTACTTTTGCTGATTTCGTGCTAGTAAAAGTTTGGTGAGAGACGATTCACACTTTTCAGTCTTCGTGCTTTTCAGTCTGTTACAGCGTGACGAATGTGCTATTTCCATTACAAATGCTAATTTTACCAGAACGAGTGCTCCCATCTCATAACTTGCTTCTGAGCATGCGTGTTTTTTTCCCGTTGGTAAAGCCTACACACGACGTGAAAAATGACGCGAAAAATTAGAGCATGTTCTAAATTTTGAATTTCCATTTTTCATGTCATGAAAAATGCTCTGGAGCCTACACATGATCGTTTTTAATGACAATAAAAAAAATAGCATTTTTCACACCATGAAAAACTGTCGTGTGTACGCGGCATTAGAATTGATAAGCTAAGCTGCTATATAATAAATGCCTGTTTTGGAGTTAAATACTACTGTAACTTTATTTTAAAGTGGATGTAAACCCAAATCATGAAATTTGAGCTGGGCACATATATCTGCTGTATTTTGTTATCTCTCTTCAAAGAGTTAAGTCCCATAGCTCTCTCCTGACCCGCTCCTCTGTTATCAGCCTGATAACTCCTAACAAATTCCCGGACACATCAGATAAAAGCAGCCTGAAATTTCTGTGTGGGGATGTTGCTTTAAATAGATTAGCAGGCAGCTGGCCCTGTTACAAAACACCTCTGAGTGTCTCTGCCTATGATGAGAGGGGGTGTGTGCCTTTCCTCCAATCAGCAATTTTAGCTATCTTGGCTGTATTGCCAGACATCACTTTAAGACATTTTATGTGCCAGTTGTACTGAAATTAAATGCCTGTTTTTTTAACTCCAAGAGGAAAATCTAGAGGGTTTAGATCAGTGTTGAGACACCCTTTAAAATTATAGACAATCTCAAGACACCCATTAAAATGATGGTCTTGAGGCACCCCATTCTAAAATGCTAAAACTATGCTAATAGTTCTACATAATACAGCAACATCCACAGGTAGGACACCCAATGTTAGAGGAGATTTATTCTTCCAAAGGAAATAAACTTTTGCACACTGGTACTGACTAGTATTCCAATGTTTCTCTTCTCCCTCAAATTCTCTCCATCAGTCAGCTAATATCACCCCAGTGTTGAGGGAGAGGGCCAGAGGAGGGTCAAATAAGGATGCTGTGGAGGCATTAGACATCCTTCTCATTAACTGATGACATCATTGGTTGTTAGGATGCCAATGTCTAAAGTTGTAATGGCGCATAAAGAAAACATGTGGCTTTGTGTAACTAAAAGGCAGGATGTATTTTACTTCCTAAATTTTAAAGGAATAAAACCAGGGGTCAAGTCCTGGGGAAAAAAGTGTGGGAACTCCCACCCAAGATCCACTCCCCCACCCAAAAAAAATGATACGCTCATATGCATAATTACTAAAGCACATTTTTTTTTTTTTAAGCAAATTCTTTCTCTTTCGTGGCAGACCTCCGAAATGTCTCCTGGGAACAATGACAAAAGCTCCAAGGAGACATTGCGGCATTGAGGAAGTGACGGAATACCCGCACACTATCCGATGAATCCATATACAGGAAGCGGCCAGTAACATAAAGGATTACTAAGGTTCGCCTGCCCCTGACAGTGAGGCATCGCCGCTCAGTGAAGGATTGGCTCGGGTGGCTCGGCTGCTCTAGTCCTGCAAAGGGAACTGCGTTCCTGCTGTAAAAAAAGTGCAGGAAGTCCGGTCCCACGCGTTCCCGCGGGACTTGAGCCCTGAATAAAACCATTGCATTTTCTGTGACCCTAAAGATGTATATCCTTTATCTCTGACTGTTCCTCGTTATACTACACATATTGTTTGCTAATAATTCAAAATAGAATATGAATTTATGCATATGACCTACAAGGTTACACACTATGTAAAATGCAGATTTTCAATGAGCCTAAAGTACTGGATGGTCTAATAGCTATTCGGCGCCAAGCTTGATGCCATATCTAGCTAGTCACATATACAGGTTTTATGATTTATCCTGACATTTGCCTTAAAGGGAAGCTGGTCAACACATACATTGAGAGCAGATATTTGTGTCACCAAAAGTCAATTTTTGATGATATTGCTTCTCGTAGTATTAGAGAATAGTCCCTAATTTACTATTTTATAAAAACAGTGGGATAGTAAATACAAAATAGCAAAATCGAGAAAGAGGGTAAAGTAAATAGTTATAAAACAACATTTAAGCTGCTGCCTGAACAACGCCAAGCTGGTCAGTAAACTAATATACTAATAATGGCACTTCTTAAAGCACTGGTTCTCAACCTGGGGGTCGGGACCCCCTCTGGGGTCGAATGACAATTTGCCAGGGGTCACCAAATTCTGGGCTGTTCCTGAAGTCTTTGCTTCTCTCCCAGTCTTTTCGCAGCCACCCAGAAAGGGCTGTTCCTGGAGCCATTCGGTTCACGGCAAGGCTGGGGGGAAGAGACTAGAGGTCTCCTGACTGGTGAGGAATGTAAAGTGGGAGGGGCTGGAGGAGACCCTATATCCTAATTTTGGCATAGGTGTCACTGCTACGAGACACAACAAAGTTGGAGACACAGTGAAGCCGGAGACACAGTGAGTAACACTAACTGTGATTATAGTTGCCATTAAAAGTCCCACTCCCCACTACAGTTCTCAGATCAGCAGATGATCTTGATCAAGAGCACCTAAGTTGGCTGATCAGAACTCTGCCAAGCACTGCCACTAATTCCAACTTCCCGCCAGCACTGCCACTCATCCCATTAAACACCCCCCCCCCAAGGAGTAAAAAGTTGAGAATACATGCAATGGAGAGGAAAAGAGGGGTAAGACCAAAGAAAAAAGGGAAAAATAATTTAAAAAAAAAGTGGGCTAGAGAGAGGCATCGGGGAAAAAAACAAGAAATTTGCATAAAGAGAGATAAAAGGGAAAGAAAGGAGAACAACGAGAAAGAGTAGTACATACTAAAATGTACCATAAGGGGTTTTAATACTGTACAAGTGGACGGATTTGTGGAGCGCTAAATGTCTGCGGGTTAGGGGAGCAAATTACTTATCTTGCTTTCTGTGCCGACAACCCACGCTATGAAAATAATTAGTGGTCCCCACAACTTGGGAAATTTTATCAAGGGGTCACGGGCTCACGGCACTAGAAAGATTGAGAACCACTGTCTTAAAGGAAATATTTTCAGAAAACACTACCGGAGGTAGATGCAATGTATTGATTAGACTTTCCTGTGTTCTATCCATTTGAAATGTTGCACTGAGAAAATTCATGTAGCCATACCGCTAGTTTCATGCCCTATGTATTAACCACTTCAGCTCTGGAAGATTTACCACCTTCATGACCAGGCCATTTTTTTGCAATACGGCATTGCGTTACATTTGTGCGGTCATGCAACGGTGTACCCAAATAAAATTGATGTCCTTTTGTTCCCCACAAATAGAGCTTTCTTTTGATGATATTTAATCACCTCTGCATTTTAAATTTCTTGCTCTATGAACAAAAAAAGGCTGACAATTTTGAAAAAAACACAAAACAATATTTTTTTATTTTCTGCTATAAAAAAACATCCAATTAAACAAAAATTAAAAAAAATCTTCATAAATGTAGGCCAATATGTATTCTGCTACATATTTTTGGTAAAAAAATGGCAATACGCGTATATTGATTGGTTTGCGCAAAAGTTATAGCGTCTACAAACTATGGGATATATTTATTTATTTTCAGTTGTTTATTTTACTAGTTCTGACGGCGATCAACAACTTATAGCTGGACTGCGATATTGCGGTGGACATTGGGACACTAACTGCCACTTTTGACACTTTTTGGGGACCAGAGACACTAATAGAGTGATCAGTGCTAAAAATGATGCACTGTCACTGTACTAATGACACTGGCTGGGGGCGATCAAAGGTTTAACTGTGTGCCTAGCAAGTGTTTTACTACAGCGTGGGAGGTGCTTTTACTAGGGGAAGACATGGATACATGTCCCTGCTTTGCAGAGACACAGGATCCATGCCTTCCCTCCTGTCAAAACGGCGTTCTGCCTTGTTTACATAGGCAGACCGCCGTTCTGTGCCTCTGCAGGATTATTGGCAGGTGCCGGCAGACATCAAGTCTGCGGTACCTGCTGATTATCTATCATTTTGTATAAACATTCACGCCTGTTACCCAGAAGAGCCAGATCACGTATATATATATATATATATATATATATATATATATATATACATACATGATTCAGCGCACAGCTGCAGCTCTGTAGGCCAGTCAGCAAGTGGTTAATTTCAATGAAGTAATTGGTGCACCAGAGTGGTTATTTAATAGCATTATCCAAAGAGCAACTGGGTACCAAAACACAAGACCACCATTTAGATATCCGTCTATCAAAATGTACAGTGGTTTAATAAATCAACGTGGTTGAGTTACTAAAGGCAAATAAAATATGTTCTCAATGCGTGGGGATTTTCGAATTTTTGAATGAGGTGTAGCTCTGCTGACTTCCATCATCCAAACGAAAAATGAAAAATGATTGAGACATGGCTCAGAATGTAACACCACATCCAAATGTAGATAAAGAAGAAAAAACAAAGAATGATAATGGACTTTAAATTGGTAGCCACCAGTAGACCCAAATGAAAGAGCGAACCCTCAATTGAATAAAAATCCAAATGTATTATACATCATTATAAAAACCTCTTCAAATCAAGACGGGTGAATACATAATATATACATTTAATATTATCCCAAATAGGTAAATACTATGTAGCACTACCCCCGAAGGAGCTGCTGAGTATTTTTGGGTGGCACGTTACCTCTATCTTCTCGCTGTCCAGGGTGAAAGGAGAGTCCAAAGAATTTCAATGTCCACACAATGCCCTTCTTTTTCTGGGATTTATTTGCAGAACTTTAGTAGAAAAGAAGTAAACAGGGGGAAGGGTAGGTAGGTTCAGGTGCATAATCACAAATAGGAAACACTCCTGCTTCCAGCATACAGTTCTCGTCGTGGCTCTAGCCAGAGTGGGTATTGCTCACGCAGGTAGGTCCCTCTCACTGGCCTAGCAGCCGGAATGGCGCACGGAATAAAGTACAGTCTCTGCCACAGACCTTCCTTTATGAGGAGACACTTTTGGTCCGGACCCCCTGCCACAGGATTCAGCACCCGGATTTCTCCAGATTATCTTTTGTAGAACTTAGATCCGACAGGCAACCACCGTCAAGCCTCTCAGTGTATGGTGCATCCTTTGATGAAGTTTCCAGGCCTACTCCCAAAATACCAGCCTCTTGCATGGCCCTCTTCAGGATAGGTCCTCCTCTGGCTTCCTTCATCAAGTGGCTTCTTCCCGCAGGATGGACAGCACAGGATCACCTCTTCAGAAACAGGCCCCAGTCTGACTACTGGGCCTACCAGGCGAAGCCGCGACCCCAGACCAATGTGGTCCCGGAGTCAGGATTCAGGACACACATTTCAGGCCAAACGGGCCACGAGGCACAAACAACAACCCCCCCCCCCCCGCCAATGGCGTCTATCCCCTAAGTACCCCTCTCCAGCATGCACAGCGGGGCGACCACTCCCACTGATTCACTGCTGAAGGGAACAACCAATGCCCCCTGACCTTTCTGCTGCCACCCTTGGCCTGGGGTAGTAATGACACCCCCAGGCGAACAATGGTGGAACTCCCAGCACAGCCATGGATGGAACAGAGGCTAAATTTGCCATTAATCATTCTCGTCTGAGCCAAATACCAGCTCAGACCCCACTAAATTGAAAGCAGCGCCTGTTCGACAGGAGCAGGGTGCTACACCTATATAAGCAAAGAATAACCTGTAGGTATACCCATAGATATGGTGAGTATGTAGATGGTGTTAGAGATGATCTTTCATATCAGGGCCCCAAAGGAAATCACAGTACCTGGGGATCACATGTGATTTCCTGTGGGGCCCTGATATGGAAGATCATCTCTAACACCATCTACATACTCACCATATCTATGGGCATACCTACAGGTTATTCTGTGCTTATATAGGATTTACCTATTTGGGATAAGATTACATGTATATATTAGGTATACTCATCTGTCTTGAATCAATGTTTTGATTTTGCGTGGTTTTAATAATGATGTTTAATAAATTTGGATTTTTATTTACTTGAGTGCACTCTCTTTATTTGTTTTTTCTTCTTTATTCCATCATCCAAGCATGTGCAAGCAAAAATGCAACATTTCTTACTTTCCTTGCACATGATTGAGTATTATTTGCAAAGAATAGAGTATTTGCCATTAGTGAATGAACCCCAATATCTCATGTTTCATTCTAGCTAACTGCATGGGTAAGCAGGATTAAATAAGCCAAACCATATGGTAAAGTAGACTTTCTTTTTGAAAATAAAACATTGACCACCGTTGTATTGAAGCCACACATGTAAAACAAAGAACAGCTTCGACTCAGGAAGTCTCTCGACACATAGGAATTGGGCAGCTACATGGCAGAATAGGTTCAATATTGAGAAATGTAAAGTTATGCACTTGGGTATCAAAAATACATATGCAAAATAAACATTAATAGGGGTTCCCTGGGGAAATCAGTGATGGAAAAGGATCTGGGGGTGCTTGTAGCTTGTATTACAGAGTTAGCAATAGCATGCAAACCCGCAGATAACAAAGCTAGCAAACTACTGTTATGCATTAAAAGGTCATACATTCCAGATATATACTGTAGCAATAATTCTACCACTGTACAAACTACTGGTTTATCGTCATCTTGAATATGCAGTTCAGTTTTGGTCATCAATCCCCAGAAAATACATTGTTGAATTAGAAAGAGTTCAGCAAAGGGCAACAAAATTAATAAGAGGGATGGAGGAGCTCAGCTATGAGAACTGATTACATAGATTACAGCCATTCACTCTGGAGAAGAGGTGCTTAAAGTGGATGTAAACCTGATTCATGAAATTTGAGCTGGGCACATCTGTCCGCAGTGTTTTTTTATCTCTCTTCAAAGCCCTAAGTCCCGTAGCTTTCTCCTGATCCGTTCTCCTATTATCAGCATAACTCCTGACAAGTTCTCCGTCACATATGATAAAAGCAGCCGGAGTTTTGTGTTGGGGAGGATGCTATAAATAGATTACCTGAGACCTGAACTATTCAACGATCAGCTCTGAAAGTCTTTATCTATGAGCTGACCTCCAATAAGCTGTCTTGGCTGTATGCCCAGGCTTCACTGCAGTGCTAACCAGGAAAAGAAAATCTCTGAACACGATCTGGACTTTCTAAAGAATATATAAAGCTGAAGACAGCAGATATACATGTAAAATTTATGTAGGGAGATTTATTTCATCCCTGTGTATCATCTGTGGCTGTTCATTTCACTGGGTATATGTGAGGGTTTACATCCACTTTAACAGTAACTGTAAAAAAAAAATCTATATTCTAAAGTCCCTCAAGAGGACATGTGTCCATGATTTGAGGTTAAAAGAAAGGATTCTTATCCTTGGACAGGGCTGCTTTTAGAAATCACACCTGACCCGCTCTCCATCCTGAAGTGATCCCCCATACCCTGCAGCAGCTTGCGGGAGGATGAGGGGAAGAAGGCATCAGCACTGCCGGAAGTGCACATGGGTTGGCCCAGAAGTAGGGGGGATGAGATTGTCTACAGGAGGGGAGGATCAGTGCAGTGAGGGGCATTTTTTAGAACAGACCCCTGTAGTTTCCCCCCCTGCAGCAGCTAAAAGCTGGTGGGAGGGAAAGGAGATACAGCTTTCAGCTGCTGCTGGGAAAGCCATACAGGGGAACAATTCCTCTACCCCCCCCCCCCCAATGCACTGGTCACCTCCTCCTGTCCATTATCTAATCATTACTGCTACCCAGGCCCCTCTGTTGAACTGATGGGGCCTGGGCCTCCAATACTTATTAATGGCCCTGACTTTGGAATATGGAAATGGTTCTCTACTGTTAGAGCAGGTAAAATGTGAAGTTCCCTCCACCGGAAAGAGGTACTAGTTGAGAGTGCTGACAGCTTCAAAAATACAGGGCTATGGGAATTGTTAGAGAGTCAAAATCAGACACACATACACACATATAGGTTGAACTGGATGGAACTGTGGGGCTGATTTACTTAAACTGGAGAGTGCGAAATCTGGTGCAGCTCTGCATAGAAACCAATCAGCTTCCAGGTTTTTTGTCAAAGCTTAATTGAACAAGCTGACGTTAGAAGCTGATTGGCTACCATGCAGACCTGCACCTGATTTTGCACTCTCCAGTTTTAGTAAATCAACCCCTGTGTCTTTTTTTTCCAACTTTTTAAACTATAAACATAAGAAGAACGTGATAAGAATTAAAAAAAGAAAAATAATCAGGTAGGGTTAGCAGGAGGTATTTTTCAGATAAGTAATATATTCGGCATACACATTGCAGGAGAAAATATATATATTTGGCATTTACCAGAAAACTCTGCTACTCTCCAGCTAGTGAATTCAAAGTAATACAAGAATAAGTCAAAACCCAACAACATAATCACATATTTACTCTCAATTTCCTTCCAACGCACAAAATACAAGCCATCATGATCACACACTTTACATTTTTCAGAAGACGCTCCTTTATCCCAAAGGTAATTCTTTATCAATTTTTAGCACAGTGTCAGATTTTAATATATGCCAATGACAAGCTTTCAGTTACATTCTGACCTTAAATATCCATTTAATAAAATTTCACTTTGTAATTTTGACATTCCTGAAGAAGTAGACACCACCACTTTTCAATAAATATAATCTTAAACAAACTGTATTTTATAATAATAAAGAAAGGATTAATCATGGGTGAGTTAACCTTACCTTTTACATTGAGTGTGACTGTATCTTGGCTGTCTTCGATCCCATGCATGATTTCACAGCGGTAGACTCCTGAATCACTGGACAACAGGTTTACAATTTCCAGACTGACATCAGTAGGGATGAGAGGATAGTTTGGTAAAGAAATACGTCCTTTGTAGGCTTCAGTGACACGGATTTGGCTGTTAGTGGCCACCAGTAAGACTGTTTCGTGTCCTTTGTTGTGTCTGCTCCACTTGATCCTAGGGGATAACGGTGCTGTTGAGGGGGCCACGGTCAAATGTTCCACAGCATTGATGAAGTAACAGGGGATGGTGACTGAGTGTCCAAGCAGAACATTTAGAGGAGCCTCTTCGGGAATACTCACACTCAGTGTGTTAGCGTGGTCTGAAAATCCACAAAAGACAAAACACTTATTTGGCATTTCTAGTCTGCTGACAAATCTTGACTTGCTTTATTTTACTCAATGGTAGTTAAAGTAGAACTATATGCAAAACCTTTTTTTTATTATTTGGATAGAGCAAGGAAGGGTTATCAGTCAGGCCCCGTACACACGAGCCGCATTCTGCCGAGAAACCCGGTCGTGTGTACACTTTCGGCCGAGGAAACCGACGAGGATCTCGTTGTGCCAAATAGAGAACATGTTCTCTATTTCCTCGTTAGTCAATGAGGAAATTTGACTCGCCGAGATCCTCGGCGGCTTCACAAGGAACTCGACGAGCAAAATGATGTGTTTTGCTCATCGAGTTTCTCGGCCGTGTGTACGGGGCCTCAGATTTCTTTTCCATCACCTGTGTCCCATTGCAGAGATTTCCCTTGACTTCCTGCCCCATAGCACAAAAAGGAAGTGGGAGGACATCCCTGAAAATTAAGTCCTTTCCCCCCCCCCCCCCCCGGTCACCAGAACTAGTATCCCCATTTGAAGATTTCACTTTCAATGATAATGGTAAATAGGACAAATAGAGAGGCTGACTCTCGTTAATGTGTGTGTGTGTGTGTGTGTGTGTGTGCGTGGGGGGGGGATGGGGGCGGTACAGACAGCAATAAAACCTGCCAGGTGTACTAATCACTCTCCACTATCCAAAACAAAAACAAAAAAGTTTTGCCTTTCATTATACTTTAAATCATGGGCGTTCAACCTGTGGCCCTCCAGCTGTTTGGAACTACAAGTTCCACCATGCCTTTGGGAGTCATGCTTGTAACTGTCAGTCTTACAATGCCCCATGGGACTTATAGTTATATATTAGGGATTCCGCACTTAGGTATAGACTAGGCTTCAGCATCCCCTAAAGAGCTCCAAAGAGAAGGGCTCTGGTAAGTGAAATTTTGTGTATGTGGATTGGAGAAAATTTGCACTGCCTATGAACTGGAGAGTGACCTAGTAGAGGTCACTTTTCAGTTCATAGGCAGCGCCAATTTTCCCCAATCCACAAACACAAAAATGGGACTTATAGTTCCGCAATATAAAAGGCTCTAATTGGCTTAAAAAAAAGGGTGGGCTCAGGGGCGCAGAGCACTGTGCCTCAAGCCCACCCACTTGTGTGACAATAGCAAATTAATATTCGCTATTGCCTTTCTGCTTCTCCTCCCGGCCAATCAGGATGAAAGGAGAAGCAATTGCGTTGGCCAGTACCAGGGGGGATGTACAGGGAGATCTGGAAAATGGGCGCCATCATCGGCTCTGCATCCGTCATGAATAACACCCACCAGGGGGGTGTTCAGGTGGTCTGTTTGCTGTTCCCGGGGGGGGGGGGGTTGTTTTGCTGGCCGCCTCCTGGCTGGAGCACCAGCCACCACTGGATATGATTAAACATAGACAGTATGAGGGGAGATAGACACCTATGACATCTAAGACATTCTTAGTTGTTGGTTAATATCTGCAAGTTGCATGTTCCTGTAACAATGTCTGACCAAAGGTTCATAAAAGTTAACCAACCAACTCAAATAACCGACCAATGTTATTATTTATTATTTCATCAAATGGAATTTTTTTTTTTTAAAAGGATGCATAAAGGAATGGAAAACGTAAAGGGTATTGGGAAATATGTAAAGGTTAAAGTAGAATATGAAAGTAGGGGGTCAAGCAGGATAGAAAAGTTAGAGGGAAGTTCTATGGGAGGGGTTAGGGAGTGGCAGGGAACTTCCACCTCTCCCCACCATGGCCAAGATGGTGAAGAGCTGTATTCACGAAGGCGCCATTTTTCTAAATTCCATTGAATGAAAGAATATAGGGCCTGATCCACAAAAGGGATACGCCGGCGTATCTACTGATACGCCGTCGTATCCCTGTTTCTATCTATGGAACTGATCCACAGAATCAGTTTCACATAGATAGGCAGAAGATCCAACATGTGTAAGGGACTTACACTGCCGGATCTTAGGATGCAGTACCGAAGCCGCCGCTGGGGGCATTTCTCGCCGAAATCAAGCGTCGGGTATGCAAATTAGCACTTACGGAGATCCACAAAGCTTTTACGCTTCGTTTTTTCTCCGTAAGTATTAGTTTGCCGTCGCAAAATTAGGGCTGCTTTTACAAGGCCTAAACTGTTTACACCTTGTAAAAGTAGACCCTTCTATCCCGCGTCGCTGTCATTTTTTTTTTTTAATTTTTTTTTCCCGCCGCAACTCGTTTTTTTTTACGCCCGTCGCGATTCTCAAAATCCGGCGCAACGTAAAACCGCGCAAAGCACGTTGGGAAAATGACATCGGGAGCATGCGCAGTACGTCCGGCACTGGAGCGCGCCTAATTTAAATGGGACTCGCCCCATTTAATTAGGAACGCATTGCGCCGGACGGATTTAAGTTACACCGCTCAAAATTTCTAGGTAAGTGCTTTGTGGATCAGGCAGTTAGGTAGAGATTTTGCGGCGGTGTAACTTAAATCCGAGTATTTAAGTTAAGCCCGCTCGTTGTGGATCAGGCCCATAGTCCAAGAGCCTGAAGTAGTTGTATGTTGACCTAGCCCAGTGATGGCGAACCTTGGCACCCCAGATGTTTTTGCGAACTACATTTCCCAAATTTAGTTCCAAAACATCCGGGGTGCCAAAGTGCGTCATCAATGACCTAGCCTATCATGTTCTCCTGCTAAGAGGGGCAACTTTTATACTAACTACTTGGCCATGGCATGATTCCTTCCCCCCTCGATTGTGTCTTGATGGTAAAATCTTGAGCTTGCCAAAAAATGTGTTTCTTTTAAAGCAGGTCTGATTTTTGCTGTGTAGGGGATTACAAGAGGGATTCATAGTGCTCTGCGCCCCTGAGCCCACCCTTTTTTTGAAGCCAATTAGAGCCTTGCGCTCTAATCACGTGCTTTTGTACTTCTTACCTTGTTGTACAGTTTTAAAATTCAATAAAAAAAGACATTTGAAAAATGTAACTAGTTGCATTCATTGATATTTGTTATGATTGAACAATTATATAATAATTATTAATAGTTTTTTTTAGGGCTGTGCAAATTAACTTTTAATTAATCGATTAATCTTTAATTTTTTTGATCGATCAAAATCTTTTTGATCGATTAAAATTCTTTTGATTGGTACTCACCTCTCCGCCGGCTTCTGGGCCTTCATGGAGTTCAATCGGAGATCCAGTAACGTCACGGACACCGGCGGGGCTTGCCGTGTCCATCTGAAGGGCTCCTTTGCTGTGCCTTCATATCTGCATGCCGGCGGGACCTTACTATCTGCCACACGCAAGGGCTGTTACACTTCCCTCAATCACTTCCCTCTATCAACCTGGGATTCTACAACCATCCACTGTGAGTTGTGATAGTTCCCTTCACGGGATATCTACATGCCGACGGACTGATGTTAACCTCTCCTCATCTGGATTCAGCAGTGGTATCGTTGTACACATTTTTATACCAGTATCATACTTAGCTACATGTTTTTATGACTGCTTTTGGTACCGTTTGGTATTACTCGCACCATTTTTACAGTTTATGTAGCTACATCGATTTTATCTCCAGTGCAATATATATTTTGTTACCTACTTGAAGACTATAAAAGTTTTAATGCTTTTCCCATCGAGCGCAGCCTTTGTGTGGTTTTTGTATCCTGCTATCCATTTTTCCAGTGTTTGGTAGCTGCACTGGGAATCAGCCTGCAAGGAGATCAGCTAAAAGTAGTTGGATCTGTATGTGCGTTATAATTAATCGAAATTAGTCGATTAATCGATTTAAAAAAAACGATTAATCGAACAGAAAATTTTTGATCAGTAACAGCCCTAGTTTTTTTTATTATTAATTTCTGCTTGAAGTTCAGCTTCAATGGATCACAATATTAAGATACTGAAATGAATGCCGGGGCATAGAGGTGGCAAGTATATATCAGCCTCTGTAAAATCTGCACCATATGATAACTTACGACTCCCTAATAAGTAAGATTATATATACTAAATAAAGAAGATTATAAAGAAGATGAAACCTATTTCATTTAAAGCTCACCTGAAAATTCCACGGATATTGCTGCAGCGATGACACGCAAACACACGAACACTAGCAGTAAAGTGGTCATAGTTTACCTGTAAGAAAAAAAAAAGTATTGTTTGGTGCTATCTTGTAACATTGTTTTTTTTTTATATATACTGTATAGATTTTTATATGCAAGGTAGATGGCAAGTAAGTACACATAGTATGTTCTTATCATGGAAAATTATTCTTATGACAACATTTTAGTTTCATTACACACTTACTGGGATTTATTTACTAAAGGCAAATAGGCTGTATACTTTGCAAGGGAAGTTGCACCTTCCAAGGGTATTTTCCCCAGAGCTTAATGTGTTACTAAACCCAGGAGTCAGCTTTTACTATATCTGGTCCACACAGTACACAGAACATAGAAATGTAACAGTTTTAGGAAATCGAAACTGCTAAGTACCTTTTTTTCATTAGCAGTTAAAGCGGGGTTCCAACCACAATTAGCATTTTTTAAATGTATGTCCTTTCATCCTGCATTTTTATAATATAAATCCCGTCACTTACTATTTTACAATCCGCCGCCGCTCTGCATAGTTATTCAAAAAAGATAGTTTATAAAACTATGTCCACACCGTTGTCATTTTGCTTGTGGGCATTGTGAAGCCCACAAGCACTTACTTCCTGGAAGTCTTGGATGGGGAGTGATAATTGGGTAGCGCACTGCATCCTGGGAAATGATGACACACATTTCCCAGGAGCATTAGAGGGAGATGATGTCAGGATCCTAGGTGATTCCAAAGGCAGATTTCGTGGCACTGCATAGCAACAGGCATTTCCAGGTGATTAAAAAATTTTTTTTTCTTTTCTTCTTTTTTAGGTCTAATGAGCACAATAATGGAAAAAAAATTGGGATGGAAACTCCACTTTAACCACTTAAGGACCGGACCAATATGCTGCTAAATGACCCAAAGGGTTTTTACAATTCGGCACTGCGTCGCTTTAACAGACAATTGCGCGGTCGTGCGACGTGGCTCCCAAACAACATTTGTGTCCTTTTCTTCCCACAAATAGAGCTTTCTTTTGGTGGTATTTGATTACCTCTCCGGTTTTTATTTTTTGCGCTATATACAAAAATAGAGCGACATTTTTGAAAAAAATCAATATTTTTTACTTTTTGTTATAAGAAAAATCAAATAAACTAAATTTTAGTGAAACATTTAGGCCAAAATGTATTCAGCCACATGTCTTTAGTAAAAAAAAATCGCAATAAAAAAAAAAATAGCTACCTAGCGGGAACAGCGACACTAATACAGCGATCAGAAAAATGATCGCTTAGTGACACTGGCAATAGGGAGTGAAAGGGTTAAGTAGGGCGGTGATCAAGGGGTTAAAACTTTATTAGGGGGGGTACGGGGGCTACCCTGGACCTAACACTAACTGCCTGTCACACTGACACTAAATGCAGTGATCAGTACATATATGATCACTGCATTCAGTGACACTGTGACAGGGGGGTGGGGGGGGGGGTGATCGGGGGGGTTAATGTGTTTCTCTGTTCTATCAGCAGATAGACTGGGGAGAGTGGAAGAAGGGGAGGAACAGAGAAGACAGGATCAAACAGCCTTTTTACACAATGCAGAGGATTAACCCCGTCCACAGTGAGTATAACAAGCATGCTTTACTGCATTTACATACTGATTTTACTTATGTGGGTTTAGTAACACCTTAATGAATTATGTGCAAGGACATAATTAAACAAAATGCATTTTTGCTTGAACACGATTGTATGATAGAGGTCAGCAGAGCTTCACCTCATTCACTAAGCTCTGGGGGAAAATCCCTTTGAAAAGTGCAACTTTTCTTCCAATGTGGGCTATTTTCCTTTAGTAAATCAAATTGTGACTTCACTGTATGCTACAAATCAATTGAATATATTGTACTTCACAAATCTAAAGAACTCATCACTATTCAGGTGACCTGTTTCTTTTAGCATTTTATATTTGTTACATTTGATACAAAGCAGAACATCACCGAGATCAAACGTTGATATATAGTGATATGTCAGTTACATAATAGGAGTAAAAGGAATTGATGTTCCAATATGCTTTTGGAACTAGAAAACACAAATAATACACGCTTTAACAAATAGAGAAACTTGGAAAACTAGAAGCTAAAGAAGGTTAACCCTTCCATACAGGGCATTTTCACCCCCTTCCTGCCCAGACCAATTTTTAGTTTTCAGCGCTGTTGCACTTTGAATGACAATTGCACGGTCATGCAACACTGTGTACCCAAATAAAAATTAAAAATCCCCACAAACAGAGCTTTCGTTTGGTGGTATTTAATCATCTCTGCGGTTTTTATTTTTTACTTTTTGATTTAATAAATATCATTTAAAAAAAAAAAAAAAAAAATTTCCATTGTTTAGACCGTTATGTATTCATCTACATATTTTTGGTAAAAAAAAAAAAAAAAAAATCGCAATAAGCGTATATTGATTGGTTTGCGCAAAAGTTATAGCGTCTACAAAAATAGGGGAGAGATTTATGGCATTTTTATGTATTATTATTTTTTTTTTTAGTAATGGCGGCGATCTGCGATTTTTTTTAAATTGTTGCTATAATAAATATGCCAATAAAAAAGAAAATTCCTCAGTTTAGGCCGATACGTATTCTTCTACATATTTTTGATAAAATAAAAAAACGCAATAATCACGTATTGATTGGTTTGCCCAAAAGTTATAGCTACTACAAAATAGGGGGTAGTTTTATGGCATTTTTATTATGATTATTTTTTTTACTAGTAATGGCGGCGATTTTTATCGTGACTGTGACTTTATGGCGGACACATCGGACACTTTTGACAAATTTTTGCGACCATTGACATTTATACAGCGATCAGTGCTATAAAAATGCACTGATTACTGTGAAAATTACACTGGCAGGTAAGGGCTTAATCTCTAGGGGGCGCTAAAGGGGTTACGTGTGTCCTAGGGAGTGATTCTAACTGTGGGGGGGGGCTGGGCTACGAGTGACACGTCAGTGATCTTTGCTGCGGATGACAGGGAGCAGAGATCACTGTCCTGACAGGACCAACAGGGAAATGCCATTGTTACATCGGCATCTATCCATTCTTCCTCTCCCGACCACAAAACGCTTGTGTTCCCGGGCGCGCGTGTGCCCGCTGGTTAGCAAATTCAAAGTGACGTACAGGTACGCCCATTTGCCTGCCTATGCCAGTCTGCCGACGTATATTGGCGTGCGGTGGTCGGAAAGCTAAAGTGTAGCCCTGCCCCCCTTTGCACATTGTCAGTGATGGCGAATCTTGGCACCCCAGATGTTTTGGAAACTACATTTCCTATGATTCTCATGCACTCTACAGTGTAGGTGAGAATCATGGGAAATGTAGTTCCAAAACATCTGGGGTGCCAAGGTTTGCCCTCACTGGCCTAGATGAATGACATGCATTGTCCTCCCTTTGCCTCCTGGGATATGCATATCACATATCTCAGGAGGCATATCGCTTTATTCACAAAGGAGGAGGGGGGCGTGTCTAGTGCAGCATCATCAGGATCTGCATCATAATTACATAGTTACATAGTTACATAGTTAGTCAGGTTGAAAAAAGACACAAGTCCATCCAGTTCAACCACAAAAAATAAACAAACAAAATAAAAAACAGAGTACAATCCCGTACACCCAACTCCATACCCACAGTTGATCCAGAGGAAGGCAAAAAACCCCAGCAGAGCATGATCCAATTTGCTACAGCAGGGGAAAAAATTCCTTCCTGATCCCCCGAGAGGCAATCGGATTTACCCTGGATCAACTTTACCTACAAATCTTAGTACTCAGTTATATTCTGTACATTTAGGAAAGTATCAAGGCCTTTCTTAAAGCAATCTACTGAGCTGGCCAGAACCACCTCTGGAGGGAGTCTGTTCCACATTTCCACAGCTCTTACTGTGAAAAAACCTTTCCGTATTTGGAGGTGAAATCTCTTTTCCTCTAGACGTAAAGAGTGCCCCCTTGTCCTCAGTGTTGACCGTAAAGTGAATAACTCAGCACCAAGTACACTGTATGGACCTCTTATATATTTGTACATGTTGATCATATTCCCCCCTTATTCTCCTCTACTCAAGAGAGAATAAATTTAGTTCTTCTAATCTTTCCTCATAGCTGAGCTCCTCCATGCCTCAGGGCTGAACCAGGAAGAGCTTCTTGGGCCTATTGATGATGTCATAAGCAATATGGCGAAGCAGGGCTGAGAGGTTGCAGAGAACCAGAGGATCTCAGCAGGACAATGCTGGATCCCCTGAGTGCGTGAAAATAGAAGCAACGGGCCACCCGATAAGCGGGGAGGGTGAAAAAAAGGGGGGGGGGGTGAGCCAAGATCCATTTTAACTACTATACCTCTGAAAGATTTACCCCCTTCATTACCAGGGCAGGCACTGCGTTACTTTAACTGGCAATTGCGCGGTCGGGCAACACTGTACCCAAATAAAAATGTATGTAATTTGTTTCCCACCATTATTTGATTCATTGTTTGTGGTAAAAAAAAATTGTTTTGAAAAAATCAAACAATCTTTTTTACTTTCTGATATAAAACACATCCAATACATAAAAAAAAATTCTTTATACATTTTATAAAACTTTATGTTTTTGGTCAAAAAATCCCAATAAGCGTATTGATTGGTTTACGCAAACATTATAGCGTCTACAAACTATGGGATAGATTTATGTAAATATATATTTTTTTATACTAGTAATGGCCGCATTCAGTGACTTATAGTGGGACTGTGATATGGCGGCGGACTATTAGACAAGAATTGACACTTTGTGGGAACCATGTGACACTAATACAGTCAGTGATCAGTGCTAAAAATATGCACTGCCACTGTACTAATGACACTGGCTGGGAAGGGGTTAAGCATCGACTGCGATCTAAGTGTTAGTTGTGTGCCTAGCCAGTGTTTGTGTGTACACAGTGTGCAGCTTTCACTAAGGGAAGAGATCAATTCTAGTCCCTGCTTTGCAGAGACACAGGATTGTCCCCCCTCCCCCCCATCAGAACTGCGATAAGCCTTATTTCGCCTTGCCTTGCCTCAGTTAAAGTGGATGTAAACCCAATTCATGAAATTTGAGCTGGGCACATATATCTGCAGTATTTTGTTATCTCTCTTCAAAGAGCCAAGTCCCATAGCTCTCTCCTGATCCCTTTTATAGGGAAACACAATCAATGACGTCACATCTACAGCCACACCCCTACAGTAGGAAACACAAATAAGGTCACACTTAACCCCTTCAGCGCCCCCTTGTGGTTAACTCCCAAACTGCAATTGTCATTTTCACAGTAAACAATGCATTTTTAATGCATTTTTTTGCTGTGAAAATGACAATGGTCCCAAAAATGTGTAAAAATTGTCCGAAGTGTCTGCCATAATGTCGCAGTCACGAAAAAAATCGCTGATCGCCGCCATTAGTAGTAAAAAAATGTTTTTTATAAAAATGCAATAAAACTATCCCCTATTTTGTTAAAGCTATAAATGTTGCGCAAACCAATCGATAAACGCTTATTGTGATTTTTTTTACCAAAAATAGGTAGAAGAATACGTATCGGCCTAAACTGAGGACATTTTTTTAATATATATTTTTGGGGGATATTTATTATAGCAAAAAGTAAAAAATATTGAATTTTTTTCAAAATTTTTGCTCTATTTTTGTTTATAGCGCAAAATATAAAATCCGCAGAGGTGATCAAATACCACCAAAATAAAGCTCTATTTGTGGGAAGAAAAGGACGGCAATTTTGTTTGGGAGCCACGTCGCACGACCGCGCAATTGTCAGTTAAAGCGACGCAGTGCCGAATTGCAAAAACTGGCCAGGTCCTTTAGCTGCCTAAAGGTCTGGATCTTAAGTGGTTAAGTTACTTTAGAATATGCCAGAATATGTAAACTGCATTACCCGCCAAATGCTATAATAAATACAATAATTTAATCTAATTTAATGATATCGCGATATATAATTTCCGTCTGTTTATTTTTTTTAAACTGTGTTCCATTAAAAAGTTTGACATTTTATTTTTGTATTTTTAATCCATCTCTGTCCGTTTCTGGCTAATTGCATTTATTAAACTGTAAATGGAAAAAAAATAAAAAACACATTTGGTATTTTAGACAATTATTTTTGCATATAAGGGTGACAGGTCCAAATGAAATGCGAAAAAAGGTACTAAAATGTAGCAATAAATGTGGGGTTGTTAAAAGTCACATTTGTCTATTATTTCACCTCCAAAATTACAAGTTATTTCTAAAAGAAAATCACGTCCTTTAGAAAGAAGTGGTAAAAAAATAATCATGGATTGATTTTGCTTCTTGTGTTAAAAGTGACTTCAAGTTATAAATGGAGTTCATTTTCTAAAGGAATATAGGCTGTTAACTTACCTCAGTGAATTTTAACTTTACAAGGGAATTTTACTTTAGCTTAGAGAATGAAGTGAAGCTCTGTTGACCTAAATCACCCAATGATGTGCAAACAAAAAATCATTATTTAAAAAATTTTTCCGTGCATGTGGGTATTTTGCCAAAGTGAGTTTTTCACACATTCACTATGCTAAGTGAGAATTCCCATACAAAGTGAACAAGCTCTACTCTAAATCAACCCCAACGGCTCTATAAGTTTCATGTACTTCTTCCATCTGAAGTACCTGGTTGATCCTACCAGTCACCTTTCTTCCTTGTCCTACATTGACGTCGCTTTCGCCCTCCTATGGTATGGAGACGGGTGGGGGCCATCTTGCCCTCACTCGTATCCATACCCAGCTAGGAAGAGGAACCGATCGCCTCTGCCGCTACCGACGGCTCCGGTAAGTAGCGGAGGGCACGTGAGAGCGGCAAGAGAGGGGCCCCTCTCCCGCCGCCGATAACGGTGATCTTGCAGCAAATCCGCCGCATAGACCACCATTATAGTTAACCGGATCGCCGCCTAAGGAGATGGATACCTTGGTTATGGCGACAGCTGCTGCCATTACTGAGATATCCCTCTTCAAAGTGCCGACGTATATAGTCGTGTAGGAGTCCGGAAGTGGATACATACATCTTTTCTACACAGGTTGGTTGGCATAGGTATTAGGTGGTGGGAGGGGGCATTTTTAAGGCTAGGTTTATGCTGGAATACTACTTTAACCCCCCTGGCGGTATTCCCGAGTCTGGCTCGGGGTAAGATTTCAGGACCAAAAGCGGTATCCCCGAGCCAGACTCAGGATCGCCTCGCAGTGTCCACAGGCAGGGTTTACTTACCTTGTCCCTGGATCCTGCGATGCCTGCCCGCTGTGTGAGCGAGCGGCGTCCTCGCTCGATTCACACAGCGCCTGTGTGCCACCGATCTCCGTTCCCTGCGACGTTACGACGCACGGGGGCGGAGAACGGCACCAAATTCAAAAAAGTAAATAAACACATTTAATACAGTATGCTGTAATCTCATAGATTACAGTACTGTATGTAAAAAATACACACCCCCCTTTGTCCCTAGTGGTCTGCCCAGTGTACTACATGTACTTTTGTATAATAAAAACTGTTCTCTCTGCCTGCAAACTGGAGATTGTCCATAGCAACCAAAAAGTGTCCCTTTATGTCAAAAGTGGTTTTAGAGCAGCTAGAAAACAGCGATAATAAATTATAATTCCGACAAAATGTAGACATTCAGGGAATTCAGATGGGAGATCAGACACATAAAGTAGCAGCATATGCGGACGACCTGCTTTTTACAGTGACCAACCCTCATGTATCACTTCCTAATCTCGTAAGAGAAATAGAGGTATATGGTAGACTATCTAATTTGAAAATAAATAACATAAAATCTGAAGCTATGAAGGTGGCGATACCAAAATCTATGGGGGATATAATTAAACAGAATTTTAGGTTTAAATGGGGAAAGGTATTAAAGTATCTAGGTACATATATACCATCAGATATTAAAAATATTTATGCGTTGAACTTTCCCCCATTATATAACGAAATACGAAGACTGTTGGAAAAGTGGAGACATGGAATGCACTCCTGGTTCGGGAGAGGAAGTATAGTTAAAATGTGTATTTTGCCAAAGGTATTATATTTGTTTCAGGCACTGCCAATCCGTATACCAATGACCTTTCTTCGACAGGTAAATACCCTGTTTATGGAATTTATATGGGCAGGGAAAAAAGCCAGAATTAAAAAAGAATTGTTGAGAATGTCGAAAAAGGTAGGAGGGATGGCAGTCCCGGATATAATAAAATACTACAGAGCATCGCATTTAACTAGGTTGGTAGATTGGTGTAGAAACGGGGAGTCTAAACGCTGGGTAAACATAGAGCAGTACGTGAGTCAGATACCCCTGGCTAGAGCACCTTGGTGCTACGCGGTTCTTCCTAGATACCTCAAGAGACACCCTATAATTGGCCCTACACTGCAAATCTCAGCAAGAATTTGTCAAGATAAGAAATATACACCAAGTAAATCGCCATTGATACCTATAATAGGTAATCCTAATTTTACCCCAGGGATGGAAAAAAACATAAAAGAAAAATTTAAAGAAAAGGACCTCTGTCAGGTCTCAGACTTTCTGAGGCCAAATGCGTGGCCATCAATTAAGGATTTGACAGAAGTGGGAGGTACATTTGAACTTGCATTATGGCAGGCATTGCAAGTAAGTCATTTTTTAAGATCTTTGGGCCAGGTAACAGAATTTAATAGGAAATTGACAGTATTGGAAAAAGGTTGTAGCGGGGTGGAACCAGTCTCAAGGACATTATCTAAAATGTATGGGTTTTTGAACGTGCCAGCTGAGGATTTTGTGATGCCAGGTATTCAGAAATGGGAAGAAGATCTGGGGAGAATATTCACCCCAAGTCAACGTAAACAAATAATATACCTGACATTCAACTCATCAGTATGCTCAAAAATGCAAGAAGCTAATTACAAGCTCCTTATACAATGGTACTACACTCCAGAAAGATTATATCAATTTGATAAAGAGGTAGATAAAAGGTGTTGGAGATGTGGTAGAGAACAAGGAACTCTGTTCCATATTTTTTGGTCTTGCCAAAAAATGCGACACTATTGGGAGGAAGTAAGAAGAATCTCTCAAAAATTTTCGGAAGAATGGATTGTGGACGATCCTGCTCTCTTCCTGTTACATAGCTCACAGATACCAGTGCAGAAATATAAGAAGTCGGTGGTGTGTCACATGATAAACGCGGCAAAAGTAGGAATCACGCTGAGGTGGAGGGATGTGCGCCCGCCATCTATTGCAGGGTGGCTGAAAAGGATTGACGAGGTAGGAGCAATGGAAGATTTGGTATATGCAGCACAGAATAAGAAAACACAGTATGAAGAAACATGGTCGGGGTGGAAGGTATTCATTAGATCAGAAGAAGGAAGGAGGTTGTTAGAGGGAAATTAGAACCTTAGTGAGAAGGAAGTAGGTCAGAGGCAGATGAGAAAGTTCTGAGAGGTTCAAGTCCTAATTATCGAGAGAGGAGAGAGGGAGGGGAAGGGAGGGGAGGGAGGACGGGGTGGGTTTTTTTTTTTTTGGTTTTGGTTTTGGGAAGGGAGGGAGGTTAAGAAGGGATATAAACGAAGAAGGGTTAGGAAGTAGGAACTGATAAATGATAATGTGTAGAAGATGTATTTACAGTTGTAACATTTTGTGTTGTTTATTGGAGAAAAACAAAATAAAAGATATGTAAAAAAATAAATAAATTATAATTACTTGCAGAATTGTGCGATAGCTATTTGTGGGGAAATTCATCATAAAAAAATAAAAGTAATGACAGCGACAATTCTGCAACTGAGCAAAATTCAGTGTTTTTGATTTGATTACATTATTGAATAATTTCTATTATAATTACATTATTATTTGGTATAATTATTTATAGTTATTTATTATATTATAATTTATGATTTTGTTTTTCAAACTTTATCATACCCAGGATGTCTACTAGACTCTTGTTTGGACAGATTTAAGTGAGTTATTCCTAAGAATTACAGGCCACAATATAAAACGCCAAATTTCCATGCAAAATAATTGTACCGCTTTCAGCACCTAAAACCAGAAAGAATCATACCGCCAGGGAGGTTAACGTTTAACTGAAGGCAAAGCCTTTTATTTTGCCTTTTCCTTTTCATTGCTCCCTGTGCCCCAGTTGGGGAGATTTCCCCTCTCTAATTCTCCTAATAACTATTATCACCAAGAGCGAAAGTGAAAGAACATCTCAAACTTTAAGGCCCCGTACACACGGCCGAGGAACTCGACGTGCCAAACACATCGAGTTCCTCGGCCAGTTCAGCCCTGAAGCCGCCGAGGAGCTCGGTGGGCCGAGAGCTCCCATAGAACAACGAGGAAATAGAGAACATGTTCTCTATTTCCTCGTCGAGCTCCTCGTCGGCTTCCTCGGCCGAAAGTGTACACACGGCCGGGTTTCTCGGCAGAATTCAGCCAGAAACTCGGTCTGAAGCTGAATTCTGCCGAGGAAACTGGTCGTGTGTATGAGGCTTAAGTGTTCACAAGAACAGAATAATATTGGTCAATAGTTATGTATATATTTGATGTTATCGTATATCTGATTCATATGCTTTTTTGTAGATCTTTTTCTGACTTATACTCCTGAAGAAGTGGGTAACCCTGAAACATGTTGAGTGTACAACGGGAAGATTAGTATCCATACATCCAGTGCGGATTGACCATCTATATCTAATGTCCCTTGTATGTCAGATAAATGGATGTTCCACATATAGCAGCATTCAATGTCTAGGATCTATGTATTTAAGGCTGATTTTATTATATATGATTTTGTAAAATAAATTAATATTTTTGTAAACTGACCTTGCAATTCATACCATACCACGAAAGTCCATATTGCCTCCACAATATCCCAATTTTCAATATAATAGGACGAAGGTACTTGAGTTTTTTCTTATCAAGTAGTGTTTCCTATAGAACAGGATAAGGCCTTGTACACACAACCGAGGAACTCGTCGGAAAAGACACATCGTTTTCCTCGACGAGTTCCTTGTTAGGCTTGTCGAGAAACTCGACAAGCTTTCTTTGCGTACACACAGTCAAGACCAAATCTCCTCGTTCTCAAACGCGGTGACGTACAACACATACAACGGCAGGGGAAGTTCGATTCCACTGGCACAACCCTTGGGGCTGCTTTTGCTAATCTCATGTTACTGCGTGTTAAGTAAAAGTTTGGTAAGAGACGATTTGCACTTTTCAGTCTGTTACAGCGTGACAAATGTGCTATCTCCATTACAAACGCTACTTTTACCAAAGGTGTGCTCCCATCTCACACTTTATTCTGAGCATGCGCAGGTTTCTAAGCATACACACGAACGTGTTTCTCGTTGAAAACCAGCCCGACGAGTAACACGACGAGGAAATTGAGACTCCCGTCGAGGAAAAAGAGAACTTGTTCTCTTTTTTCCTCGTCGAGTTCCTCGACAGTTTTCTCGATGAAAAACATACACACGACCGTTTTCCTCTGCAAAAAAGCTCTGCCACCAAGTTTCTTGATGGATTCTGTCGAAGAAAACGATCGTGTGTACGAGGCCTTAGAGGGGAAATCTTCCAATGGGGATACTAGTTATTGTGACCCTGGTGACCAGCAGGGCTTTATCTCAACTTCTTGTTGTGACTATCCGACATGATGTGAAGGGGTCCCCAATAGGACACAGTAAAAAAACTTGAAAAACATGGAAAAAAAGCTTTGCTACTTTAAATCATTTACAATAAAAACTTCTTGTTGTAAAACAAATTCATTGCTATAATCTCAGTTCACCTGCTACCGTTTGACAAGAGCATTTATGCTTGTAAATAGGCTTTTTGTAGCATTTACTTCTGCATAGTCCATAGCTGCGTACACATTGAACAGGTTCTTAAGGCACCCCCGCTAAGAGACAGACTAGCCAACAAGCCTACAACCTTGGTAACACAGGCCCAGTGTGCTCAAAACCTCTCTCGGCACACATTTGCTCTTGGCACCCCATATGCCGGAACTTGTATAGCTGCCTGGTTCATACAATGCGGCTTTTTGAAAACTCACTCAGGATGGGACGTGGCAACATTGGCTAAAAGAATGTTTACCAGTAGGATCCTTCAATCCCAATTATCTGTTTACTTTCAGTAGAACATCTCATGATAACAAAAATATATTTGTAATATTGTACCACCGGGCAGAGTTATAAATACCTACGCTTTGGCCGTCTTGTTGTGAAAGCCCTGATATAAAAGATTCTTTGAAATAAATCAGAAATTGCTTTTACGGTAGGAACACAAATGCACCTTCCCATGGATACTGGCAATGCCGTGTTTCCATGGAGACATGCACACGGTACGTATAATGGTAGAGCAATAAATCTTTCTCAGAGAGACATTTATTTATCGCATAAAAAAATAAACATTCACATAGAAACAACATTTAAAACATTCAATATAGACACACAGCGTATTCAGACTAATAAACTTCTATTTTAATAATAATGTGTTATTGGTATCTCCGCAAGTGGATGACACACCTGGTTTCGTGCAGACTATACACTGTCTAATTATTCCTCTTATTCCTTTTATTACTTCCACTGACTGCTGACATTTTCTATAGACAACAAATTTACTATAGGCTAGACATGTTTGTGTTCGAATGCATTTTCGTCCAAATTTCTGTGATTTTCAGAAAGATCCGAAATAAAAAAATGCTTTATTTCTGTTTCGTTGGGACAACAGTTCAATATAGATAGAGGAATCAACATGATGGTGACAATAGCGATCTGTGTCTATCGAACCTGCGGTTAAATGTGCCTAACCTAACTCTATTAGTCCGAGATTATTCAACATAGAGAGAAAAGATTTGACATTATGGAGACATGAAGATTTGACCAAGCAGCTAGAAACATACAATCGCCGAGAGCGGACATTTACGGTCAAATACTCCGCCCATATGCTATAGAAGAATTCTAATGTTGGTTTATTGGTAATAATAATTATTAAATATAATTATTACTAATCATACAACATTAGAATTCTACTATAGCTTGTGGGCAGAGCATTTAAATCGGAAATGTACGATCGCGGCGTCGTACAGTTTAGCTGCTTCGTCGATTCTTCTTAGAACATCCGACAGACATCATAAGCCTTCAATTGACAGATTCTACCCTAAATTTAGATTTTCAGACTAATGCATGTTTTATAAAAAAAATTAAAATAAAAACAAATTTCGGGAGTAACTAAATTAATATATTTTCTTCGGACGAAACCGAAATTCTGAAACAAAATATTTCATTGTGCACATGTCTACTATAGGCCGATAAGCTGAAAGTTAGAACTAGGGATGAGTTCAGTTTGGGCTCGGAAGGAAACTGTAAGTGCCAGGCCAAAAAGGTGTAATGAGTCGGTGATGCTCAGAATGCTTATGACATCATTGAGGTAATGTGGCGACATGGCCATATTAGGTCAATGACTTTACACTAATATGACCACATGGCAATAATAGGTTAATATCATGGACCTAAAATGGCCACGTGGCCATATTAATTCAATGACGTCATGAGCATCTGATTGGCCTAGCACTGACAGCTTTCTTCTAGGTTCCAACTGCATCCAAGCACATCTCTAGCTAAAACCAGCAAGTGCATGTGGTTAAAGAGGAGTTCCAGTCTCCTGTGGAAAAAATGAAAGTCAGCAGCTACAAAAACTGTAGCTGCTGACTTTTAAAGAACGGCCACTCACCTGTCCCATGATCCAGCGGTGTGCTCACACCAGCCGATTTCCCCTGCTGTCTTCCTTCCTCGGCGCTGGCATCTTAACTATGGGCACCCAGCTGTGACAGCTTGTGGCTTCACAGCCGAGTGCCCACTGCGCATGTGCGTGCAACGCTGTGCATCGTTAATGGTCAAGCAGTCTTCTGGGACCTGTCATGTGCTATTCTGTTCTAGCTCTTCATTAAAGCGGAGGTTCACCCTCAATAGAGGATTTATCTAATTAAGACTGGCACACTGAATATATCTAAAGTCTGCTGTTAATTTTTTTTTAAACCATTACAGTACCTTTATTCTCCTCCGAATAACAGGCACTTCCGGGTATCTGTCCCGCGGGAGTGGGCGTGTCATTCAGTTAGTAAGCGCCCCAGTGTTTTCTGGGACTCGATCGCAAAGTCTCCTGGGAGCACAGCGTCATGCTTCCCAGGAGAGGAGTCATTAGCTGATTGAAAATATGTTGTGCTTGTCATCACAACGGGGCGTGACCTTTTCAGTACGCCGGCCGTTGTGATGGCAACCATGTAGTGTTGACGGCGCCGCTCGCCGTCAACACTGCACATGCATTCACCGTATCCCTGAAGTATTGCTTGTGGGCTTCAGAGTGCCAACAAGCAAGATGGAACGGTGCAGCAAAGAATTTTATAAATCATTGTTTGCGGCAGAAAGTCCAGGCTAAGAATGTCAGAAACGTGAGTACAGTAACAAGTTTATTATAAGTGGCAGATGCACTTTAAAAAAAAAAAAAAACAATTCCCGTGGAACCCCCGCTTTAAGTTATTCAAGTAAGGTGTGGTACACACTATAATAATAACATAGTAAATCGGGAAAACGTTCATCCGATTTTTCTCGTTGTTTTACAGCAAATCAGAACCGATGAATGAAAATTTGTACGAAAATTTGCACAAAAATTCTCGTACGACAAAGGTTTTTTTCGTTGTTTCTGGACATGCGCAGTTATTTCTTTTCTGAATTTTCTTGTACGGAAATCGTACAAAAATGGTACACATTAAACAAAATTCATTAATTTTGTTCCCATACGAGAACATTTTTGGAGTTTGTCCCTTCGAGAATTTTCATATGAAAATTCAGAATTGGCTGTCGAAACTTGTGTACACAATATACGAAAAACGTACGAAAATTCTTTGCACGAAAATGTTTGCCTGATTCGCCTTAACAATGGGGTTGATTTACTAAAACTGGAGAGTGCAAAATCTGATGAAGATGTGCATGGTAGCCAATCAGCTTCCAACTTCAGCTTCTTCAATTAAGCTTTGACAAAAAAAACAACAACTGGAAGCTGATTAATTTTTATGCAGAGCAGCACCAGATTTTGCACTTTCCAGCTTTAGTAAATCAACCTCACTGTTTCATATATTCATGTTGTGGCTTCCAGAGTGAATTTTATGGAGATCCAGTAAAGTGCTGGAGAGTGGGATTTTGTGAGATTCTCAGATTCATTTTTTTTAATTTTCTAATGCTTGACTTTCTAACTGATACATAGGAAACAATAAAACCCAAAAGGATGTAAATGCTGTGCTAATAAAACCTCACAAGCTGTTTAAAACATGCCACGTGTAACTTATGACAAAGCCATATATACCACAAAAAAATGTGCAAATTCAGTTTCAAATACAGTACATTTCAAATGGGAAAAACACATGTAAATCTTCTATTTGTGAATGTCTAATCAATCTTCCAGCTGTTGTGCAAGATGCAATATTTAGGGTGATTACCACCAACCCCAATGGGCACACTCTCTCTTTAGTGGAGGGACCTTTAAGTTATAAAAGTCTGGTACTACAAGTCCCCCTTACAGCAGCTGGGAAAAACAATGGCTGATAATTGGATACCACCTTAAGACCAGTTACTGCATATGAGGATCTTAACTCAAATGATGTACTCATAAGGACACATAGTGCTCTCCGTATAATAAAAAAATACCTTTATTTAAAAACTCACATATAATTTTTTTTTCCAATCAATAATATAATACATATAATACAACTGAGACGGGCTGGTCCCATATGGTTCTACTGAGAAGCCATTTATGCATCCAACCACAAATAAGTGAGCGCTTATAAACAGTGGCCCAGATTCAGGTAGATTTGCCCCTTTTTTACGGAGGCGCAGGGCAGCGTTTTTGCCCTGCGCCCCCGCAAATTTCCTGCGCTACCCACGATTCACGGAGCAGTAGCTCCGTAAATTGCGTGTGCGCTGTGTAAACTTGCCCTGCGTAAGGGTGCCTAATGTAAATGATCCCGTAGGGGGCGGGATTCATTTAAATTAGGCGCGCTCCCGCGCCGAGCGTAGAGCGCATGCTCCGTCGGGAAACTTTCCCGACGTGCATTGCGGCAAATGACGTCGCAAGGACGTCATTTGCTTCAAAGTGAATTTTACGTAATTTGCGTACGCCATTCACGAATCACTTACGCAAATTACGTAAAATTCGAACGCGACGCGGGAACGACGGGTATACTTTAGCATTGGCTGCCCCTGCTATTAGAAGGGGCAGCCTTACGCTAAACACACCGTACGGAAACGACGTAAATTGCGTACGCAGGGCTCGCGCAACATTGTGAATCGGTGTTAGTATGCAATTTGCATACTATACACTGAGCACAATGGGAGCGCCCCCTAGCGGTCATCGCAAGAATGCAGCCTAAGATTTTAGGCTGCAGTCGGCGTTACGATGTTCCTGAATCAGGAGCATTCGTAACGCCGGGGCAAGTAAGCAATTGCACTGTGTAACCTATGGTTACACAGGCGCAATTGCTTCTTGAATCCGGGCCAGTGTTTATATACTCCAGGTAGTCCAAGGAGACCTCCCACCTACATGGTCTGCTTGCTCTGTCCTATGTGTTGCATTGCCAATAACTTTGTCAGAGGCATGGATATAGGAAACATTGTAATGAGACCTCATACTTTTGAGGGTGTGTCAGTTTTTTTCTGCTCCCCACTTAAATCAGATAAAAATATATAAAAATATAACATGGAAGAAAAAGAAACATGTTTCAATGGCTCACATATATTTGGTTGCAAATAATGACATTGAATACACGGGACGTGCTCACACTTAAAATGACCTGTTGTCCTGAAAAATGTATTGAATTGGAAAAACTACCAAGATGCTAGTCTTAAGCCGATATTGATGGAATCAAATCCGATGTTTTTTTTCGTCGGATAACCGATGAAGCTGACTTTCATCAGTCGTGCCTACACACAATCAGTCAAAAATCCGACCGTGCCAAAACGCAGTGACGTACAAAACACTACGACGAGCTGAAAAAAAATGAAGTTCAATGCTTCCGAGCATGCGTCGACTTGATTCTGAGCATGCGTGGATTTTTCTCCGATGGAGTTTCACACAGACGATCGGATTTTTCTATCGTTTTTTTATCCATAGGAAAAATTTTAAGCATGTTCTATTTTTCACCGATGGAAAAAAGACCGATGGGGCCCACACACAACCGGTTTGTCTGATGAAAACAGTGCATCGGTCTGTTTTCATCGGACAAACCGATCGTGTGTACGGGGCTTTACTGTTGAAATCACTACTCTGGCCTGCGATAGGTTTTATGCAAATACTAACTTTCTAAAAGCTAGTATTAGCAATAGGTCATTCAAGCAGAATGCATTGTGACATAGGAAGAGGTCATTCTGCATGCCTTATAATATGTCTATGTATGTATCTATGCAAATTCATACATTTTGATAAATATAAATGAAGTGGAAAAAAAATAAAAAAATTCTACAAATAATTGCATTTGTAGAACACTATATACAACATAAGGGTATCACAGACACATTTTATGAATCATTCTAGGTGAACATTGCAAAAACTCTGAAGACAGAAAAAGGCACTTGCTAGATTTATATGCAAAAGTAGAAAGTAGAAGGGAAAGGAAATAAATACCTTCATATATATATTTAGAATGGATACAAGTGCTAGAAAGTAGAGCTGCCAACCCCTTGTGGTCAAACACAGGCTGTAGTCAACAGCAAATGTAAGATGGAGTATGGACGCAGCATATCTCACACACTTTGTATAGGGTTCCTGTAACCTTATGGTGACCACACACACTTTGATTGTTTTTGCCAACCAATGTGCGATTCCATTAAAACAATTAAATCCACAAACAATGGAATAGCCATAACTTCCTTTCTGATTAATTGAGACTTAATTTGACTACATGGATCAAGCTTTTACTGGTTTAGCAGGGACCGACCAAATTTCGATCTATGTAAGGGCAGAATGGTTGTACAGAAGTGGATCTGCTGTAATTTGTTTGGTTTACACTTACAGAAGTCAACAAATCAAGACAAGTTATGGACAGTTGTAAAAGTCACTTTTTCTTTTTACAAACTTTACTGACGGTTGGAAACCCTGCAAGGGGCCCGGCAGCATGTGCACTCAGGGTAAGGCTGAGTGTTTTTAACTTTAAAGCTGTAATGCTTAAACAAATTACCTCTCCTTCAACGGTCCAAGGTCTCTTGCCAGTGCCAGCATCTTCTACTGGCCTCCTCTGAGTGCCAAGATGCATCATTGGCCAGTGTGGGATGCCAGCACTCCTACACATGCGCGCGAGTGACATCATCTCGCACCGGCCAATGAGGACAATTGCATCCCGGTGTTTTATTGATTTGTGCCCTCTGTCGAAAAGTGCCCGATCATATGCAGAATGGAAGGGCACTTCAGGTAAGTTGCCGATCATCTGGAGTGATGGCACCATAGCACATTCACACATGGTAGGAGGGTTTTTTCAGCGAGCGATACTATCTCACGGCACAATCGAAAGCTATGCAAAGAGCGGAGGGACACCGTAGATGTCAGATTGTGGCTCGCCGTAAAGGCACAATATGACAAATACGGTGTCCCTTCACTGTTTTAATAGCATTAAATTGTGCCTGAGAAATGATATCTGGTATCGAAAAAAGGCTCCTACAATGTGCGCATGCACTATGGGACGTCACTCCAGCTGATTGCCAACTCAGCTGCAGTGCACTTCCATTCTGTGCATGCTAAAACAGAACACCGGCAACCAGAAGAATCTGGTAGAAGATGCCTGCATGGCCCAGTTCAGTGTACATTCTTAGGCCTCGTACACACGACCAGTTTCCTCGGCAGAATCCATCAAGAAACTTGGTGGGAGAGCTTTTTTGCCGAGGAAACTGGTCGTGTGTATGTTTTTCATCGAGGAAACTGTTGAGGAACTCGACAAGCCAAAAAGAGAGCAAGTTCTCTTTTTCCTCGACGGGAGTCTAAAATTGTCTCGTTGAGTTCCTCGTCGGGCTGGTTTTCGACGAGAAACTCGAGCGTGTGAATGCTAAGAAACCCGCGCTTGCTCAAAATAAAGTATGAGACGGGAGTAAAAGTAGCATTTGTAATGGAGAGAACACATTTTTAAAGCTGTAACAGACTGAAAAGTGCAAATCGTCTCTTACCAAACTTTTATTTAACACGCAAACACATGAGATTAGCAAAACCAGCCCCAAGAGTTGTGCCAGTGGAATCGAACCTCCCCTGCCGTTGTATGTGTTGTACATCACCGCGTTTGAGAACGAGGAGATTTTGTCTTGACAGTGTGTACGCAAAGCAAGCTTGTCGAGTTCCTCCACAAGCCTAACAAGGAACTCGATGAGGAAAATTATGTGTTTCGCCCGACGAGTTACTCGGTCGTGTGTATGAGGCCTTAGACTAAGTTTAGATGTGCAATTGCAGTTACCGACCGACATCTGCCCCCCTTAAGCTGCAATAGGCAGCAGACCGGGGGTGTTTACATGCAGAAGGTGGTATTGCATCGCCAGTCAGTAGATTTTGAAGCACAATCTGAACATGGAGCAGACTTTTTTTTTCAAAGCAAAGGGAGTGCCCATCTAAATCTACCCTTAAGAAAACTATGAGCAGGCAGGTAGGTTTAGTTTATCGCACAAGAGACACTGCATGTTGTGTTTGCAATAATGATCCTGCCTGCTTGCAGTTTTGTTATCTGAGAATTTGGCTCCAGCAATATTCAAGCAATGTTCAAGCAATATTAAACCCAAGGCCCCATTCACAAGGGGCAATTAGTTCCATGTCCCGTGCAGGGCTGTTGCTGCTGGGTGTCTCTGAACTCCACCTGGGTGGTAAATGGTTTGTCTCAACCCTCTAGCTGCCACTTTTTCTTGGCAGCTCGGTCTGGTAAAAGAAAGTTGAAAATAGAAGACTCATGCCCCAGTACACACGATCGGAATTTCCGATGGACTTTTTCCATTGGATATTCCGATCATGTGTAGCCCCATCAGAGTTTTTTCTTTGGAAATTCCGATGTTCTATATTTGTTCGATGGAATTCCATCGGAATTCTGATGTGATTTGGCCGGCCAAAAGCCTGATCGTGTGTACGCGGCATTACATGTCAGATCACTAGATGAAAATAAAGGAAAATTGCCTAAAAAAAGAAAATGAATGCAGCAACCACATCGAGGTATTGGCAAGCTGCAAAACAATATTTTTTTTGTTTGTTTTTGGGGTTATTACTGCTTTAAACACCAGTTATACAAGAGAAAAGTGCACCAGCCAGTGTAGCAGCTGAAATTTGTGCATAGCTGCAAATCAGCTTGATGCAGGTCCAACCTAAAACATAACAGATGTGCTCAGTTATTTCTTCTTCAATAACAGGCGGCTATTGCTGTAGAGAAGACAAAAAGAGCCAAAAAACACCAGATTTTTTTACATGGTAATTACACAGAAATTATATCAGGAAAGTATAAAAGATCTCTACACTAAATTATTCTGTTCTATATCCCAGTGATCTCAGTATGTGATGGATTTGATTATAATTGATAGAACAAGCCCCACGGTGGGATATCAATATATGGGTGGTAAAGAAAGAGGAAAATAATATTATAGGAAAGGAAATGCCACTCAAAGGCTGTTATAACGTGTCACAGGAAGGGAGGAAGGTATATTAGGAAGTGCATTGGTGATTGGTGCAGACAGGAGAACGGACACACAATACACATTTCATACAACAGGTCAGGAGCCACCGCCCTCGGGATTCAACCACAGTGAATACACATATTCAGTAAAGGGTAATATCACACAATCAAGCTTCAAGTATAGATTAGATTTCCCCGGAAAAAGAATCACAAGGTAAATAGTTGTTCAGTTTGCAAGGAAATTCTCCTTTAACTTAGCAACCTTGGTATAGCTGTGTTGATTTCTATCATCCAATCATGTGTAAACAAAAAACAATGTACATTTTTTATTTTACTTGAATGCAATTGGGTATTTTTTGCAAAAGGAATTTTCACCAAATTCTCAAAGCTAAGAGACAAATTCCCTTGCAAAGAGAAAAGCCTATTAAGACTTCATTCACAAAGGCGGACTCCGTCGCTACGGAAATTGGAGGAAATTTTGTCAGAATTTTTTTTATGGAGCCTACACACAGTCGGAATTTCCAACCAAAAAGCTCACATCGGACTTTTCTTGTTGGAATTTCCGATCGTGTGTACGCGGCATTAGTTTTGGTGCCCACTTTCGAGAGTACTTTTCTTGCAAAATGAATATGCTCCTATGAGATCAGAGAGAAATCTGTGATGTCAACGCCTGGGTATACCAACCCAGAAAGAGACACCCCTTCTAAATATACAGTACTTTGTTAACTTATAAAAAAATATAAAAAAAATCAGGAGGCTCTCAGCGGAAAGCCACATCACCAAAGTATCACCAAGACGCGCGAAACCTGTCGAGTCACCACATCGCAATATCCATCTTTCAGACATTTCCACGTCTGACCCTCCTCTATCTACACAGGACAATCACATTATTATTATTATTTTTTATATACTGTTTTATATACTGTTCTAATTGATTTCTATAATCGAAACGATCTATATATTTTTGTATTCTTTAATTTAATATTAGTGCATAAGTTCCTGTGTCACTCTGGAGGCACTTTTCCATGTGCAAATAGTTTGCTAGTTCCTATGGAATGTCCAATTTTAATGTTAAATTGCACTTTTGTGTCTAAATAAATCTATTTTTAGAGAAAATTCTCTGTACGACTACATCCTTTACAACGTATTGTGCCTGAAAAGTCCAACAACTTGCCCCCAGTTTATTCCTTCCTCAAAGTATCACCAAAGTTAGCACCATCAGTAAACCCGCCAAGAGAAATGTCATGAAGCCATCTCTGGAGTGAATGCATGTAGACAGGCAGTGACTGCAAAGAGGCAGCAGCACTTGGATACAATGAAGTACAAATAAAGGTAAAAACAAGTACTTTATTAATATTAAAAAGCAATTATTTATACTTTAGCACACTAACTATCATTCATTTACAGATAACATCTAATTAAATTCCACGTTGATAATATTCATGATGATTTTTCAGATTCAGATTAAAGCATACTCCAATCCTGCTTATTCACCGAAACTAACAATGCTTAAAAGCTCATTAAACAATGTACCGAGAACATCAATGTATTGTTTTTATTCATTACTTTTTTATTAAGAAAAAGTTTGCATAGAATTAATGACAGATATTTTGCTCTCAAATCAAAGCTAAAGTCACCAATAGAATTACACTTATAGTTTATTTTATCATTACGAGAGCTAAGAAAAGAGAAAAGAAAAAAGAAACATCAACGTATTGTTCCTTTTTATGCAGTTACCTTGTTTATAGACAAAAGGCACAAACATTTCATGGCAATACTCCAGAATACTAAAATATCATATGGCAATCCGTTCATTTGCCATGGCATTGTATTAAAAAACACAGGATTGTTGTGGATGTTTACAGAATTACCATAAGACCCCTGTTCACACTTGAACATCTTCCAGCTCAAAGCTCTGTGCTCAGAAATGCTCAACAAAAAATCCTATTCATTTCAATGGCTCTTGTTAACATTTAAGCGTTTTGTCGCCTGTAGAAAAAACGTCTGTCGCACAAAAAAGGACATAAATTACTTTTCAGGCAGATTTGAGCATTTTTTGCCCCCTTTGCGCCTAAGGGTAAGACAACTGTAAGGGCCAGATTCACAAAGAGTTACGCCGGCGTATCAGTAGATACGCCAACGTAACTCGGAATCTAAGCCCGTCGTATGTTTAAGTGTATGCTCAAACTGAGATACACTTAAACCTACCTAAGATACGACGGCCTGTGCCGTCGTATCTTAGATGGCAATATTTTCGCTGGCCGCTAGGTGGCGCTTCCATTGAGTTCGGTGTAGAATATGCAAATGACTAGATACGCCGATTCACGAACGTACGCTTGCCCGTCGCAGTAAAGATACGCCGTTTCCGTAAGAGGTATGCCGGCAATAAGATAAAGCTGCCCCCTAGGTGGCGTAGCCAATGTTAAGTATGGCCACCGTTCCCGCGTCGAAATTTTGATGTTTTACGTCGTTTGCGTAAGTCGTCCGTGAATGGGGCTGGATGTAATTTACGTTCACGTTGAAACCAATACGTCCTTGCGGCGTACTTTGCCGCAATGCACGCTGGGATATGTACACGGAGGGCGCAAGAGCCGTTCGTAAAAAACGGGTCACCATTCATTTAAATAAAACACGCCCCCTCATCCTCATTTGAATTACGCGCGCTTACGCCGGCCCCTTTTTCGCTACGCCGCCGTAACTTAGGAGGCAAGTGCTTTGAGAATACAGCACTTGCCTCTCTGACTTAAGGCGGCGTAGCGTAAATTGGATACGCTACGCCTCCTCAAAGATGCGCCGCTGTATCTGAATCTGGCCCTTAATGCCTAAGCACAATTTTGCAACTTTAACATGTGTTAGTAAAACTCTACATATTATCACTACTTTGTGCATCCAGGTGGATTATACTTTTTTTTTTTTTCAGGCTAAATTGGGCTTTCATTTGGTGGTAAATGGTTATAGATTTCTTCAGATTTTATTTTAATTATCAAAAAAAAACCTGCCCCAAAATAGTAAAAAAAAACGAATTTAGCTGTATATTTCTTGGTACTACCATAACCTTCCACCAAAGAACAATCCAAATTAAATTCTCCCCCTCCTGATGACTGCAGCGATACCACATATGTGTATGTTAGTTGGTGTATACACCCTTAGTACAATCCAAAAACAATAGTGCGCATTTTACACACCTAAAACACACTGACACTGATACTAATTTAAAAAAATTCTGTCCAAAGAAAGACTGACCCTGACCTTGACCCAAACACTAAGAGCCGGTTCACAAAAGGGGCGCCACGACTTTGGGGGCGACTCGGCAAGGTGACCTGAAGACGACTTCAGAGGCGACTTGCAAAATGACTTCTGTGTAGAAGTCAATGCAGGTCGCCCCGAGTCGCCACCAAAGTCGTACAGGAACCTTTTTCTAAGTCGGAGCGATTTGTGTCGCTCCTATTAGAAGGGTTCTATTGAATAGAATGGGACACGACTTGTCAGGCGGCTGAGTGTGAACCGGCTCTAAACCTGCTACTGACCTAGATCAAACCTTGATCTAGGTATTTTTTTTGTATTTTATTTTATTATTATTTTTACTATTATTATTACATTTTATTTTTATAAATTTTTTTGAGCTATGACTAAGCATCGATTGATGTGAAATGCGTTAGCTGTTCTCCCCTGTTTCTCTATATGATTTGACTGCTGTACATTGGATTTTATTTTATTTTCTACAATAAACATGCCTTTTTCATGGTGTGCGGCCATGCAGGATATTTTTCCTCATCAAACTTGTGCAGAGCCAGCACCTGTCAGCTACTAGTAGGACGGGACACTTTCCTGTGAAGGTTCGGAAGCTTTGAGAGCGGCAATCCTTTTCTCAAATTTTTTTTAACACACATTTTTTTTTCTCTTCAAGGAGAGAAAGAAATAAGATGTATCTCTTTATGAAAAAAAAAAAAGATGTATCTCTCTCCTCCATTCGACGCGGAAAACAACGGAAGCGCCACCTAGCGGCCAGCGTAAATATGCACCCTAAGATACGACGGCGTATGAGACTTACGCCGCTCGTATCTTAGCCGCCCTAATTTAAAGCGGGAGTTCACCCAATGATTTTTTTTTTTGATCTTTTCCCCTTAGATGGATGCTCGTTTTGTCTAGGGGAATCGGCTAGTTGTTTTAAAATATGAGCCGTACTTACCGTTTTCGAGATGCATCTTTTCCGTCGCTTCCGGGTATGGGCTGCGGGACTGGGCGTTCCTTCTTGATTGACAGTCTTCCGAGAGGCTTCCGACGGTCGCATCCATCGCGTCACTAGTAGCCGAAAGAAGCCGAACGTCGGTGCGGCTCTATACTGCGCCTGCGCACCGACGTTCGGCTTCTTTCGGAAAATCGTGACGCGATGGATGCGACCGTCGAAAGCCACTCGGAAGACTGTCAATCAAAATAGGAACGCCCAGTCCTGCAGCCCATACCCGGAAGCGGCGGAGCAGATGCATCTAGTAAACGGTAAGTACTGCTCATATTTTAAAACAACTAGCCGATTCCCCTAGACAAAACGAGCAGGAATCTAAGGGGGAAAAGTGTTATGTGCAGGTGAACCCCCGCTTTAAGCGTATCTGGTTTCCAGAATACGCTTAAATATACGACGGCGCAGATTCTGACTTACGACGGCGTATCTACTGATACGCCAACGTAACTCTTTATGAATCTGGCTAATAGTTGGTAAGGTTGAATAAAGACAACAGTTAAACCTGTGTAGGTGTGTGTGTGTGTTGAAAATTATTAATGTGACTCCAGTGGCCATGTTGGTTCAGGTAGATATTCGCGAACAACTTCCGCAAACAACGTAAAATTTTCAAAACTCGACGCAGGAACGACGGCCATACTTAACATTGGATACGCCTCATATAGCAGGGGTAACTATACGCCGAAAAAAGCCTAACGCAAACGACGTAAAAAATGCGCCGGCGGGACGTACGTTTCTGAATCGGCGTATCTAGCTCATTTGCATATTCCTTGCGTAAATATATGGAAGCGCCACCTAGCGGCCAGCGTAAATATGCAGCCTAAGATACGACAGTGTAAGACACTTACGCCGGTCGAATCTTATGGAAATCTATGCGTAACTGATTCTATGAATCAGGCGCATAGATACGACCCCGCACAGTCAGAGATACGACGGCGTATCTTGAGATACACCGTCGTATCTTCTCTGTGAATCTACCCCAGTGTTTGTAAATTTGACGGACTGTTTACATGTTAAATGTGAAAATCAGAGGTGTTCTGTCACATTACATTAGCAACCATGGAAGGTCAGCAGGTTTGCTGCTGCTTTAAAGTTTTAACATGTAAACAGTCCGTCGGATTTCCAAACACTGTATTTAAGTACATAAGCTCCGTTTTGTGTTGAAAATAACTGTGAAATCTAAAACTCCGGTGGGTGTAACAAGATGTCCGCTTGCCCCCTTCTCAGGCCTCGTACACACGACCGAGGAACTCATCGGAAAAGACACATCGTTTTCCTCAACGAGTTCCTTGTTAGGCTTGTTGAGAAACTTGATAAGCTTTCTTTGCGTACACACTGTCAAGACCAAATCTCCTCGTTCTCAAACGCGGTGACGTACAACACATAGGACGGCAGGGGAAGTTCGATTCCACTGGCACAACCCTTGGGGCTGCTTTTGCTAATCTCATGTTACTGCGTGTTAAGTAAAAGTTTGGTGAGAGACGATTTGCACTTTTCAGACTATTACAGCGTGAAAAATGTGCTATCTCCATTACAAACGCTACTTTTACCGAAGGTGCGCTCCCGTCTCATACTTTATTCTGAGCATGCGCAGGTTTCTAAGCATATACACAAACGTGTTTCTCGTCGTGAACCAGCCCGACGAGAAACACGATGAGGAAATTGAGACTCCCGTCGAGGAAAAAGAGAACTTGTTCTCTTTTTTCCTCGTCGAGTTCCTCTACAGTTTTCTCGATGAAAAGCATACACACGACCGTTTTCCTCAGCAAAAAAGCTCTGCCACCAAGTTTCTTGATGGATTCTGTCGAGGAAAACGGTTGTGTGTACGAGGCCTAACTCTATCATTACTGTGCAATGGTGTGGGGTGTAGCAAGATGGTGGCGACGGAACGTCACTTCCAGAGCAATCTGCGATGGGGAGCCGAATGTGACAAGACAACGGCCTTGCATCCCACCATTTCACGAGCATGCCCTCTTTGTCTACATATGCTCCTGGCTATATGACTATTTTTTATGATAGAATTCATACAGATAAAGGGAGAACAGTACTGGGACACTTTCCAATGAACGCTGAATAAATATGGAGGAAATGCTATGCCCTACGGTCTCCTTTCATCGCCATGAAGGCACAGTCAGATCTCTTCATGTTTATTATAAGAGATGAACAAAAACAGCTGTTTTGTCCTCTTGGCGTGGAACAGACACCCCTGTATGTAAAGTATCCCGGAGAAATGTGGTGGAATGACGGTTGGACTAAGAACTTTCCTTTTTCGGGATAGCTGGTCAGTTCTCCCCTTTCCCAATGGCTTGCTCCTTTCATTCAGACATTGGTCTTTCCATTGCAGTACTGGCATTCCAACACTTCCCCTTCTGCATTAATTTGAGACGAAACGTAAATACAGAGCCTTCCCTGTAAATGAAACCATTTTTTTCCCCGAACAGCAGCCAATTTAAAACGTACAGAACTTCCACTATTCTCTACAAAAATATTCTGTTGCCAGTGTTTTTTCTGCCCCTTGTGTCTTATGCATTAGACCTAAAATAGGAAGAAATTCATTTTATATATTTTGGGGGAAACTTCATTTAACGTTTAACTTTTGCACACTTTTAATCCTTTCTGAGCGATGACTAATACCAATTAAACTGATAATGTATTTAGGGAAATTTTACTTGGAAACTCTGTAGAAAATAAAACGGTTTTTACAACGGTCGGCTCTGCGTTACTTTAACTGATGATTGTGCGGTCATGCAACGTTGAACTCAAATAAAATTGATGTCATTTTTTCCCCACAAATAGAACTTTCTTTTAGTGGTATTTGATCACAACTGCATTTTTTATTGTATGCACTATAAATAAAAATATACAAAAAAATATATATTTTTTTTTTTTACTTTCTGCTATAAAACACATCCAATAAAAATCAAATTTCTTCATAAATTTAGACCAATATGTATTCTGATACATATTTTTGGTATAAAAAAATCCCAATAAGCGTATATTGATTAGTTTGTGCAAAAGTTCTAGCGACTACAAACTATGGTATATTTTTATTTATTTATTTTTTACTAGTAATGGCGGTAATTTAGACCAATATGTATTCTGCTACATGTTTGTGTTTAAAAAATTAACCCTCTCTATTTGTCCTGGTGACCATTATCACTGGAAGTAGAAAAAAAGGAAAGAAAATCCCCAAATTTTGGGTTGTCACTGGGACACTAGTTCTGGTTATTCTGGTGATTTTCTTCCATTTCCTGTTGCCGCTTTGGGACAGGAAGTGATGAGAAATCTCTTCAATGGCAAAAAAAAAGGAAAGACATTATAACCCTCTTTTACTCTATCTAAAATAAAAATAAAATTTGCCTTTAGTTCTACTTAAACATTTTATGTCCGCCCTATAGCAGCTTTACTGCTACAGGGCGGCACCTGTGAGCTGGATCACGTATATATAGCGTATATAAAGCGCTACACACACAACTTTTCTCAACCCTTTTGGTAAATCAGCCTCAAAATTTCCTTATATATTTAGTCATGACATTGAGATAATATTTCACAATTCTGCCTTTTATCTGTGTGTAGTGCTTGAGGCCACATGCACACTAGTGCTTAAAGCTTCATTTACCTTGGTGCAGTCCTCCTTCACTTACCTCATCCTTCCATTTTGCTTTTAAATGTACTTATTTCTTCTGAGAAATCCTCACTTCCTGTTCTTCTGTCTGTAACTCCACACAGTAATGCGAGGCTTTCTCCCTGGTGTGGAGAAAGCCTCTCTCTTTGGCGAGCAGGCAAGTCAGGACACTCTCTACTTTGCAGATAGAGAAAGAAGCTGTGTGTTAGTGGGCGTCCTGACACTCCTGCTCGCCCCCTCAAGAGACTTTCTCCACACCAGGGAGAAAGCCTTGCATTACTGTGTGGAGTTACAGACAGAAGAACAGGAAGTGAGCATTTCTCAGAAGAAATAAGGACATTTAAAAGCAAAATGGAAGGATGAGGTAAGTGAAGGAGGACTGCACTAAAATAAAGGAAGCTACTTAGGGGGAAAAAATTACCTTTACAACCCCATTTAAGCCCCCAGGAGAGACCATCAAAATCTATGACAAGCTGGAGTAGGCAGCGGCTGTATGCTGATTGGCGTTTAGGGTCGTATGAATTCAGGGATGTTTGTCCGGAACACAGGAACTCTGAATGCACAGAACCCTAAACGTGAGTTGAGGTACGGGCCAGTCAAGTTCCCCAAACTTACTCATCCATGTATTTATGGACCTTGCTTTGTGCACTGGGCCAAATCATTTGGTGGAGCGGGGATTATGGTTTGGGGTTATTTATCAGCAGTTGGGCTTGACCCCTTAGTTCCAGTGAAGGGAACTCTTAAGGTGTCAGCATACCAAGACATTTTGGACAAAATATGCTCCCAACTTTGTGGGAAGAGTTTCCTGTTCCAGCATGACTGCGCACCAGTGCACAAAGCAAGGCCCATAAAGACATGGATGAGGGGTGGAGGAACATGATTGTCCTGCACAGAGTCTTGACCTCAACCCGATAGAACCCCTTTGCTATGAATTAGAGGGCAGACTGCAAGCTAGGCCTTCTCATCCAACAGTGCCTCCCCCCCAAAAAACACCAGCTACCACCAGACTGTACCGAATGAAAACCATATACACTGTTAGAAATTCTTCGTTCAAGAAAAAATTAACATCCTGCCCATTTGAATTTCCTTGTAAGGAAAACAAACATCAATTTGACCCACTAATGATTAGCAAAGCAAATTAACTTTCCTAGAACCTTCTTTTCCCCCCAAAATTTTTTTGAAATTGTGCCCATCTATGACCAGCTTAAGATGATTTGAGCAGCGCTCCAAAGAGCTTTAATAACTAGAGTCCTATAAAAAGCTTTTCCATTTTTTTTTTATTTAAGCCTTAAAGAAAGGGGATTGTTTGGCCCCTGAGGCATTTTCAATACTTTTTATCTTCCTGTTTTTAGCAATTTCCTATTGTCAATACATTTTAATAGGCTCATAAGATGGACATCTGGCATTTTCTTTCTCAATTTTATCGGCAATATTATATTTTATTTTTCACATATATATATATATATATATATATATATATATATATATATATATATGCAAGACCAGGCATGATGGGAATTGTAGTTCCTAAAAACCGAAGGGCTGTAGTTTGGAGATCCCTGCTCTAAAACAGGACTTTCTGAGCCACAAACCCAAAACAAGTATGCCCCGGGTCACTGGCCCCCAGTACTGAAACAAGAAAGTCAATATGACCTGCCATGTCATTGACATTTTTTAACTTTGAGGCCTCGTACACATGACCGTTTTCCTCGACAGAATCCATCAAGAAACTTGGTGGCAGAGCTTTGTTGCAGAGGAAAACGGTCTTGTGTATGCTTTTCATCGAGAAAACTGTCGAGGAACTCGACGAGGAAAAAAGAGAACAAGTTCTCCTTTTCCTCGACGGGAGTCTCAATTTCCTCGTCGTGTATCTCGTCTGGCTTGTTTTCGACGAGAAACACGATCGTGTGTATGCTTAGAAACCTGCGCATGCTCAGAATAAAGTATGAGATGGGAGCGCACCTTCAGTAAAAGTAGCGTTTGTAATGGAGATAGCACATTTGTCACGCTGTAACAGACTGAAAAGTGCAAATCGTCTCTCACCAAACTTTTACTTAACATGCAGTAACATGAGATTAGCAAAAGCAGCCCCAAGGGTTGTGCCAGTGGAATCAAACTTCCCCTTTATAGTGCGGTGTTGTACGTCACCGTGTTTGAGAACGGCGAGATTTGGTCTTGACAGTGTGAACGCAAAGAAAGCTTGTCAAGTTTCTCGACAAGCCTAACAAGGAACTCGTTGAGGAAAATGATGTTTCATTTACGACAAGTTCCTCGGTCGTGTGTACAAGGCCAGAGGTCAGCAGTGAGAGGATCCATGTCTCTATTATTAATTCATTTATACAGTGGAACCTTGGATTACAAGCATAATCCGTTCCAGGAGAATGCTCATAATCCAAAGTACTCTCATATCAAAGCGAGCTTCCCAATTGAAGTCAATGGAAACTAAAATAATTTGTTACGCATTAACTTCAATGGTATGCAATGCCGCATGCAGCCAGAGGTGGGGGGTGCCGGAGAGCCTCGGAATCACTTGGAAAGGCCCAAGAACCCCTCGGCAAAAACCTGTGAAAGGCTCGGGAACTGAGTATTTCTGAGATTTTCGAAGCTTTTTCGAACGGCTCGGAATGGCGCCGATCGGCTCCCATCAGTGCCGTTCAGCTCTGCTTGGCTCCGGCGCCCCCCACCTCAGGCCAAACACAGTATTGCACACCCCTTTGCCATGAATCCTGCTAGTTTTGTGAGTTAGTATTTTTTTAAAATACAGTGCTCGTATTGCGAAACGTTTGTTAACCGTGTTACTCGCAATCCGAGGTTCCACTGTATTTCTATAGTGCTTTTTTCCCGGGGACTCAAAGTGCTTTATCTGCTGATGGGACAGATGGGGAGGAAGCCACCTTGGGCGCACTTAATATAAGATTAGACTAAGGCAATTTTAGACAGTACAGCACTAAATTAAACTCTGTGGAGGCCCCTAGGCAGGTGAAACTTTGGGGGCTCCTCTCGCAGGTTTCTTGAGGTTTCTCGTGTGCACACACTGATGAGATAACATTGAACTTAGTAGTGTGCATGTTGGCTGCTAGACGGAGATGACCATCACTACTGTACATTACACATACGTAGGTTTCACCAAAATGTTTTACAAATGGAAAGAAGATCAACTTTTAAGAGACAAACTGTAATGTGAAGCTGATGTCTATGGTGCATGTACTTTAGGTTGTTATTGGGTACATTACATTAATACAGTATTTTCTTATAGAGTATTTAACCACTTCCCGCCCGGCCTATAGCAGAATGACGGCTGGGAAGTGCTTCTGTTATCCTGACTGGACGTCATATGACTTTCAGCAGGATAACATGCTGGCACGTGCCCGTGGGGGACGTGCAGCGTGGTGATCGCCTATGCGTTGTGTCAGTCTGACAAAAAGAGCCTCTGATAGGCTTCTTACAACATGTTTAGCTGTGACCAATCACAGCTGATCATTGCGTGAACCAGGAAGTGCCGATAAACGGTATTCCTCTGTTTGCGCTGACAGAAAGAGTCGATCGGTGGCTCTCCCTGTCAGAGGGGGGGTCTGTGCTGATAATCAGCACATTGATTCCCAGCACAGCCCCCATCAGATGTGTCAACCAGCGCCCAATAGCTACCAGTCAGTGCCCCGCAATAAAGTCTCTCAGTGCCCACCACAGTACCAATCAGAGCCCACCACAGTGCCAATCAGAACCCACCACAGTGCCAATCAGTGCCCAGCAGTAACACCTGTCAGTACCGCATTATCAGTGCTGCCCATTAGTGCCATCTGTCAGTGCCACCTATTAGTGCCCATCAGTGCCGCTGGTCTGTACCCATCAGTGCCGCTGGTCAGTGCCCATCAGTGCTGCATATTAGTGCCGCCTATCGGTGCCCACCAGTTCTGCACATCAGTATTTCCTCGTCAGTGCTCATCAGTGCCGCCTCATCAGTGTCCATCCATGCCACCTACTCAGTGCCCGTCAGTGAAGGAGAAAATAAAATGTTATGACAGAAAGTAAGAAAAAAAAACTCAGTTTATTTAGCAAAAAATAAAACCCCCAGAGGTGATCAAATACCACTAAAAGAAAGCTCTATTTGTGGGAAGAAAATTATAAAAATGTTGTTTGAGTGCAGTGTTGCATGACCACGTAATTGTCATTCAAAGTGCGACAGAGCTAAAAGCTGAAAATTGGCGTGGGCAGGAAGGGGCGAAAGTGCCCGGTATTGAAGTGGTCAATGTAAATTTTTGTTTCTTTGAGTTGATTCATTAATCTACCACATAAAAAAGCTTCATTGTTTTTTTTTTAAGATCCATTCAATATTATTTTGATACCTTGTCGTGAGCCAATTTTATTTACATAGTTGCCTCAATACAAATACTTTGAAGAGAATTGAGCAAATGAAAAATTAAATATTACCAACGTAGCTACTGAATCAATAAATCAGTCACAGTTTATATATTGCATACGAAGCACTGAAGATTTGTGCACAGTTTATTCAGTTGATCAAACTGGGACAAGATGTTGTGCTACACTTCAGAACACCCAGACAAATATATACACTGTATTGTCAAAAGTATTGGGACACCTGCCTTTACACGCACATGAACTTTAATGGCTTCCCAGTCTTAGGCCTCGTACACACGACCGAGGAACTCGTCGGAAAAGACACATCGTTTTCCTCGACGAGTTCCTTGTTAGGCTTTTCGAGAAACTCGACAAGCTTGCTTTGCGTACACACAGTCAAGACCAAATCTCCTCGTTCTCAAACGCGGTGACGTACAACACATACAATGGCAGGGGAAGTTCGATTCCACTGGCACAACCCTTGGGGCTGCTTTTGCTAATCTCATGTTACTGCGTGTTAAGTAAAAGTTTGGTAAGAGACGATTTGCGCTTTTCAGTCTGTTACAGCTCGAAAAATGTGCTATCTCCATTACGAACACTACTTTTACCGAAAACCAGCCCAACGAGGAACACGGCGAGGAAATTGAGACTCCCGACGAGGAAAAAGAGAACTTGTTTTTCTTGTCGAGTTCCTCTGCCACCAAGTTTCTTGATAGATTCTGTCGAGGAAAACGGTTGTGTGTACGAGGCCTTAGTCCGTAGGGTTCAATATTGAAAAAACGTAATTAATTTAATGAACATTTTAATAAACTTTCATTTGACATTTTTTAAATGCTCATTTAATTAGATTTGTTTCTTAATTTATTGTTTTAAATTTAAAACTCTAGCTAAATATAAGCAGCCAATACAGTAGGAGATTGAGCGTAGAGCGGGAATATTTTTATTTATTTTAATATATGGTGTGTGAAGCAAATATGCTCCATGTGATAAAATGGTCATGTACATTTTGGTCTGCATTGGGGTGCATTGGCAGATTGGTGAAAATAAACAGGCTGCCTTAATGCAATGGGTAGTAACACACATGTGCTAACGCTATACAACATACAGCACAACCTTTGACATTAATATCATCATTAGGTAACATTTACTGGTATTAATTTGCTTATATATAAATAGAGTTTTAAATAATAATAATAAAAAAACTTAATTAATTAAATCAACATTTTAATAAACTTTCATTTGACACCTTCTAAATGCTCATTTACTTCAATTTTTTTTATTAAATTATTGTTTAAAATTTAAAGCTCTAGCTAAATATAATCAACCAATAAAGACAATGGGCAAGCGAAAATAAACAGGTTGCCTTAACCAGTTCAGCCCTGGAGGATTTGGCTGCCAAATGACCGGGCCACTTTTTGCGATTCGGCACTGCATCAACTGACAATTGCACTGACAATAAGCGTGCCCCCATCTCCCGAGCCGTTTTGGCTGGGGGTTAGTCAGCGTGCTCGCCCCCTCCCTTGGGACTACATCCCTGTGAGACACTGTGAGTGTTCACAGGCACGGGAGGCAGGGATGTAGTCCCAAGGGAGGGGGCGAGCACGCTGACTAACCCCCAGCCAAAACGGCTCAGGTGATGGGGGCAAGCTTATTGAGGAGGAACAGGAAGTGAGAATTTCAGACAAAGAAAAAAAAAATTTAGAAGGGAAATCGAAGGAAAAGGTGGGTGAACCAACAATGCACTAGCTTAACCTGCCTGGCGGTATTCCTGAGTCTGACTCTGGGTTAGATTTTCCTGCTGCGAGCGGTAACCCCGAGTCAGACTCAGGCTTGCCTCGCTAGATCCACAGGCTTGGTTTACTTACCTTGTCCCTGGATCCAGCGATGCCACCGCGCTGTGTGAGCGAGCGGGACCTCGCTCGATTCACACAGCGTCCTCCTGTGCCGCCGATCTCCGTTCCCTGCGACGTTACGACGCACGGGGACGGAGAACGGCGCCAAATTCAAAAAAGTAAACAAACACAATACATACAGTATACTGTAATCTTATAGATTACAGTACTGTATGTAAAAAAAACACACCCCCCTTGTCCCTAGTGGTCTGCCCAGTGCCCTACTTTTATATAATAAAAACTGTTCTTTCTGCCTGCAAACTGTAGATTGTCCATAGCAACCAAAAGTGTCCCTTTATGTCAAAAATAGTTTTAGATCAGCTAGAAAACAGCGATAATAAATTATAATCACTTGCAGAATTGTGCGATAGCGATTTGTGGGTAAATTCGTCATAAAAAAAAAAAATAATGACAGCGACAATTCTGCAACTGAGCAAATTTCAGTGATTTTGATTTGATTACATTATTGAATAATTTTTATTATAATTATATTATTATTTGTTATAATTATTTATAATTATTTATTATATTATAATTTATAATTTTGTTTTTAAAAAAATGTCATACCCGGGATGCCTATTAGAATCTTGTTTGGTCAGATTTAAGTGAGTTATTTCTAAAAATTACAGACCTACAGTATAAAACGCCAAATTTCCTTGCAAATAATGGTACCGCTTTCAGCATGTTTTTTCTGAAAGAATCATACCGCCAGGGAGGTTAAAGGAGCCTGTTTAGAAAATAAAAAAAACAAACCTTTACAACCCCTTTTAGCAACCCCTTTTAGCATTTAAAAATGTCAAATAAAGAAGTTTTTTTAAAATGTTAATTTAATTAATTAAATATTTGTATTTATTTATTTAAAGCTTTAGTTAAATATAAGCAAATTAACACCAGTAAATGTTATCTAATAATAATATTAATGTCAAAGGCTCTATAATGATGATAATAATAATATAAAAGTGAACCAACAATGCACTAGCTTAAAGGAACCTATTTATAAAATAAAAACACAAACCTTTACAACCCTTTCAATTAATTTCATTTATTTATTTATTAAAAAAATCTCTAGCTAAATATAAGCAACCAATACAAACAGCAGAAAAGCATGCTTGATATTTAATCTTTGTTCCCCTTTTTTTAATGTTTTATTACTGTACTTTTAACCTTGTTTATTAATATAATTTCTTAAGCCATTGCCAACGATGTCCCAGTCAGCCGGCTACTGCAAACATGTCCATTTCTTGTAAAAAGACTTTGTACGTGATTAAAGCAGACAAGGGCTAATTGGTTAATTTCATATTTTAGCTTTCAAAAACGTTTCCTTTTAAAAATCATTTTTCTACTTCTTTTTTTATTGGGACCTACAGATCCTAAAATAACGGTATCATTATAATTTGATGTGTATGTGACATGCGTGATCATCATGAAATAAATGCATTCATAAGGTGGAAAAAGTCTTGCCCTGGCAGTACTGTAGGCCTATTGAGAGTGGCTGAGCAGGACTCATAACTCTGTGTCCCATTCATACACAGACGGGCTGTTCTGCTCCTGACAAGCAGTCAGTGATTACTCAAAAGTAAACTTTTAAGGTTTCCGTTGCTCCAATGAACCTATTTTTCCCCTATTTCTAACGGTCACATTTCTTGCCTGTGATTTTCTCTGTCCCCGTCTCTCTCGCCCCTTTTTCACATTTGAACAAGCTTTACTTTTCTTGGCTTGTATGGGCCCTCAGTAGCAGAGTGTTGGCACACGCTATGTGGTCCGAGAGCCTAGAAGAACATAGCTTTTGTTGCTGGTGAGAAGTTGGACATTGGAGACACAGAGGCTGGTTTGTTTAGGAGGAAGGAGGAGGACGGGGGAGGTGTACCAGGGAGTGGGCTTGGCGTCATCCTGCGGTAACCAAATGAAAAAAAAAAAAATCTCTAACATAGCAAAACGTAATAGAGAGGAAAAGGGGAAGAGCTAAATTTAAATGAAGACGTGATTATTTTCAAATTATTGGCATTTTTTAACACTTTAACTTTCATTGGTTGTACTGAAAGCAATGCAGATTATTCCATGTAATGAACCCTTTATTACAGGGAGGGTGACGGGCAGCTTTATTCATAATTTTAGGGTCTGAAGACATAAGGTATTTATAATATTAGGATCTGGGTCCATAAGGCAGTTGCACTTAGGATGTCAGGATCTGTGGTAATAAGGTGGCTGTATTTAAAATATCAGGATCTGGGAACATAAGGCAGCTATATTTATGATTTCAGGATCTGAGATCAGGAGTTAGTTGTATTTATAAAACTGAGGACAGATATCAGGATCTGGGGGCATAAGGCGGCTGTATTTTGGATGTCATAATCTGAGGACCTACAGCCGCCATATTTATGATGTCAGGACCTGAGGACCTACAGCCGCCATATTTATGATGTCAGGACCTGAGGACCTACAGCCACCATATTTATGATGTCAGGACCTGAGGACCTACAGCCTCCATATTTATGATGTCAGGACCTGAGGACCTACAGCCGCCATATTTATGATGTTAGGATCTGAGGATCCTTGGTAACAGTATTTATAGTGTCGGGATCTGAGGTCATAAGGCGGTTGTATTTATGGTTTCGGATCTGAGGTCATAAGGCGGCTGTATTTAAAATATCAAGATCTGGGAACATAAGGCGTGATATCGGGATCTGAGGACCTACAGCCGTTGTATTTATGATGTCAGGATCTGAGGTCATAAGTTGTATTTATGATCTCAGGATCTGGGGTCATAAGGTGGCTGTATTTATGATGTCGGGATTCGAGGACCTACAGCCGCTGTATTTATGATGTCGGGATCTGAGGACTTACAGCCACTGTATATTTATGATGTCGGGATCTGAGGTCATAAGTTGTATTTATGATCTCATGATCCGAGGACCTACAGCCGCCGTATTTATGATGTTGGGATCTGAGGACCTACAGCCTCCGTATTTATGATTTCGGGATCCGACGACCTACAGCCACCGTATTTATGATGTTGGGATTCGAGGACCTACAGCCGCCGTATTTATGATCTCAGGATCCGAGGACCTACAGCCGCCGTATTTATGATGTCGGGATCCGAGGACCTACAGCCGCCGTATTTATGATTTTGGGATCCGAGGACCTACAGCCGCCGTATTTATGATGTTGGGATCCGAGGACCTACAGCCACCGTATTTATGATGTCATGATCTGAGGATCTTTGGTAACTGTATTTATAATATCAGGATCTGGCTGTTTTCATGATGTAAGAAACTGAGGCCATAAGGTGGATGCATATATAATGTCCGGATCTGAGGACATAAGGAGGTTGTATTTATAATATCAGGATCAGAGGTCATAAGGTGGTTGTATTTATGATTTCAGAATCTGAGGTGGGCTGTATTTATGATGTCAGGATCTGGGGACAGAATGTAAAGGGGACCTGAGATTGGGCAGATGTTGGTGCCAAACTGTATCAGTCCCGCCAAAATTCTTTGTGTATAGAGCAACACCTGCCTTTGTACCCACCATATACATGCCAAAGGCTTGCATACACATTCCCGGCCTGAGACCTTATTATTCAGAATAAAGGAATGACCGCACATGAATACATTTTTAGCATTTTACTGCAACTTCACATCTTCACAATACTTCCGAGATACTTTGAGAATCTTTGGTGTGGAATGCAATGAGTAAGACTAAACATCCTGTAGCAGTCACTTCAGGACAGAACACAAGTACACATCTTTTAGTCAAGCCATCTTCCCTTGCTTTCATTCCTCTCCTTTGGTGCACCACAGAGTTTGGTACACTTCCCCATGTATACTAAATCCACAGCTCTGGCTTCCATCACTAAACCACAGAACCCCACAGCTGAGGGACAGGGGGTACACAGTGCTTCCATTAATATACTAGTCTCTGACAAATGTCCCTTTTATATCTGTTCACACTCCAAGGTAACAATCTTACACCCAGGCTTCCACCATTACTTACATACGAGCCCTCTGTCCAGGCCTCTGAGGCCTTGCACACCCCACTACAGGACTTGCAGAAAAAGATCAAGGGAGACAAGGCGACTATATCTTTTACTCATACACTCTGTACCACCTTTATGATGTCAGGATCTGAAGACCTACAGCTGCCGTATTTATGATGTCAGGATCTGAAGATCTTTGGTAACTCTATTCATAATGCTAGGATCTGAAGACCTATGGTCACTGTATTTATGATGTCAGGATGTGAGGACCTATGGTCACTGTATTTATGATGTCAGGATGTGAGGACCTACAGCCGCTGTATTTATGGTGTCAGGAATTGGATCAGAGGACCTACAGCCACTGCATTTATGATGTCAGGATCTGAGGACCTACAGCCGCTGTATTTATGGTGTCAGGATCTGAGGACCTACAGCCGCTGTATTTATGGTGTCAGGATCTGAGGACCTACAGCCGCTGTATTTATGGTGTCAGGAATTGGATCTGAGGACCTACAGATGCTGCATTTATGATGTCAGGATCTGAGGACCTACAGCCGCTGTATTTATGGTGTCAGGATCTGAGGACCTACAGCCGCTGTATTTGAGGTGTCAGGATCTGAGGACCTATGGTTACTGTATTTATGATGTCAGGAACTGAGGACCTACAGCCGCTGTATTTACGGTTTCAGGATCTGAGGACCTATGGTTACTGTATTTATGGTGTCAGGATCTGAGGACCTACAGCCGCTGTATTTATGGTGTCAGGAATTGGATCTGAGGACCCATGGTTACTGTATTTATGATGTCAGGATCTGAGGACCTACAGCCGCTTTATTTATGGTGTCAGGATCTGAGGACCTATACTGTAGTTACTGTATTTATGATGTCAGGATCTGAGGACCTACAGCCGCTGTATTTATGGTGTCAGGATCTGAGGACCTATGGTCACTGTATTTATGGTGTCAGGATCTGAGGACGTAAGGCAGCTGTCATTATAACTTTAGGATGTGAGCACACAAGCGGCTGTATTTGTATGTATTTCATATTAAGAAGCCTTTGAATGGGGCTTTGTACAAACAGGGCAGAGCAGTGACACAGGACACTCGGTGTTATGACTGACTGTCAGCCAAAAAAATCCTTCTTCCTCTAATGTAAATTTGGGGCTTTTATCCAGAATTCATCCATCTATGATGGGATTGTAAGGAACAAAACACACTGATGGGATAAAAAAAAAAAAAAAGAAAGAAAGTTGCACAGTGGCTTCTACATATTGTATACAGATTTTATCTTTTAATCTATCAATTTATTTACCAATCTATCTGTCTATCTATCTATCTATCTATCTATCTATCTATCTATCTATCTATCTATCTATCTATATATCTATCCAATATCTATCTATCTATCTATCTATCTATCTATCTATCTATCTATATATCTATCTATCCACTATCTATCTATCTATCTATCTATCTATCTATCTATCTATCTATCTATCTATCTATCTATGTATCTATCTATCTATCTATCTATCTATCTATCTATCTATCTATCTATCTATCTTTTAGCGATCTATCCATCTATCTATCTATTCATTATCTTTTATCTATATGTTTATTAACCCAACTAATTATCTATCCCTCTGTGTGGTCATCTATATATCATATACATATTATACATCATCATATACACTGCAGCAGTTGATTTAGTAATTATCTAACATTGATCCTGTTTAATGCTCATGTTACAATTTAAAACAGGCAATCAAATAAAGATGTCCAGTCCAGCCAGTGGGCCTTTCCATCAATGGTGGAATGATTATTGATTATTGATTGGCTCTGTACACGGCCTAAAGGTGCAGATATATTAGCAATTCTTCTGTAAACGTTCCAAGACACAACACTTGTTATGTTTTCTGATAAATACACCTAATTCACATATTTGCTAAAGTACAATAGAGACGGTGGTATTTATTTACTAAAACTGGAGAGTGAAAAATCTGGTGCCGCTGTGCATGGTAACCAATCAGCTTCCAGTTTTTTTTTTTTATCAAAGCTAATGCTGGCCATACACTATACGAAAAAAAAAAAAACGCTCGGCCGTGAGCGCAAACGATAGTGCCATCATGTAATGACCGATAAATCGTTCAGTGGACGTAAATAAAAAAAAAATTGATTAGTTATTTATACATACACTTAGTGCAGACAGTTTGGATCAGAAACTCATTAACCTTTCAATTTATCGTTTGTTTGGCAGAACATTTCTAAACTTGTCCTTCGTCTTTTTCGGCTCAAAAACGTCCCTACAATTATCGATTTTGTGCCCATTAACTGTTCAAGAAACAAACAAACTGTCTAAACCAGTGTTCCTCAACACCAGTCCTTAACCCCCCTGGCGGTATTCCCGAGTCTGACTCGGGGTTACATTTTTTTGCTGCGATCGGTAACCCCGGGTCAGACTCGGGCTCGCCTCGCTGAATCCACAGGCATGGTTTACTCACCTTTTCCCTGGATCCAGCGATGCCACCGCGCTGTGTGAGCGAGCGGGTGCTCGCTCGATTCACACAGTGCCTCTGTGTGCCGCTGATCTCCGTTCCCTGCGACGTTACGACGCACGGGAACGGAGAACGGCGCCAAATTCAAAAAGGTAAACAAACACCTTACATGCAGTATACTGTAATCTTATAGATTACAGTACTGTATGTAAAAAATACACACCCCCTTGTCCCTAGTGGTCTGCCCAGTGCCCTACATGTACTTTTATATAATAAAAACTGTTCTTTCTGCCTGCAAACTGTAGATTGTCCATAGCAACCAAAAGTGTATTTTTATGTCAAAAATGGTTTTAGAGCAGCTAGAAAACAGCGATAATAAATTATAATCACTTGCAGAATTGTGCGATAGCGATTTGTGGGGAAATTCGTCATCAAACAAAAAAAGTAATGACAGCGACAATTCTGCAACTGAGCAAATTTCAGTGATTTTGAGTTGATTACATTATTGAATAATTTTATTATAATTATATTATTATTTGTTATAATTATTTATAATTATTTATTATATTATAATTTATAATTTTGTTTTAAAAAAAATGTCATACCCGGGATGCCTACTAGTCTCTTGTTTGGACAGATTTAAGTGAGTTATTCCTAAGAATTACAGGCCTACAATATAAAACGCCAAATTTCCTTGCAAAATAATGGTACCGCTTTCAGCACCTTTTTTCTGAAATAATCATACCGCCAGGGAGGTTAAGGCACCACCCCAACAGGTCAGGTTTTCAGTATTTCCCTCAGATCAAAAAGCTGTGGTAATTATAAAGGCAGTGAAACGGATCGAAACAGCTGTGAAAAATAACGGAAAGCCTGAAAACATGACCTGTTGGGGCGCCTTGAGGACTGGAGTTGAGAAACACTGGTCTAAACGACTGAATTTCAAATGATGTTTCGAATAGTGTATGCAGGGGCGATCCACCCTATAGGCTCACTATGCAAGCCGCTGAAGGCCCCACAAAACTGCGGAGGGCCCCCCAATCTACTAGAGTCTCCGCCTGGTGAGAAGTCATTTTTGGCCCCTCACCCCGCTAAGAAGTCAGCACCCCCCGCTTCACACTTTAATGTAAGATGTCATTTCCGACAGCGGAACACCCCCCCCCGCTTCTCAACTTTAATCTTTAATGTGACATGTCATTTTTGGCCCCTCACCCCGCTTCTCAACTCTCTGGCTGCATGGGAGAACACCCCCCCCCCCAGGGCAGGACTTAGGGTGGTGGGGGCCCCTGGGCTTGAGTGTTGAAGGGGCCCCCTGGAGCCGAGAATTGGGGGGGATCGAAGTTGTTGAGCGGGGGGGGCGAATTGAAGTTGTTGAGCGGGGGGGGAGCGCATTAAAGTTGTTGAGCGGGGGGGGATTTTGCAGTTGTTGAGGGGGGGAGTGCCTCTCACCTGTGCCAACAGCCGGGGCCACAGACTGTCATTAGCCCGGCTCTCGGCTATCTTCCCTTCAGCAGCCACAGTCCTCCACACACCACTCCGGTTCCTCCTGCTTCCGTGCTGCCTCCTCTTGCAGTGTGGGAAAATTAACCCTTTTGCCGGACTGCGGGAAGAAGCTGTCTGTGCGGGAAAGTCCCACAGAATCCGTGCGTGTTGGGAGGTATGCGCAGGGTCGCGATCAGGAATTTTGGGGCCCCTTGCACAGCTTAAGGCATGGGCCCCCTGAAGCAGAGAACCTAGGGGGGGTGGGGGTGCTGCCGCCTGAAATTGAGAAGCGTGGGGGCTACCGCAAATTGAGAAGCGGGGGGGCCTTTACAAAAAAAAGAAGAAATAAAGAAGAAAACAAATATATATAAATATATGTAGCCATCCGGGGCCCTGGGGACCTCTGGGCCTTTTAATAAAAAGAAAAAATAAACCTCTGGGCCCTTTAATAATAAAAAAAAAAAAACATTTATAAAAAATACATTAAAAAAGGGAGGTTGCCATCCGGGGGGCCCTGGGAACCTCTGGGCCTTTTAATAAAAAATAAAAAAATAAACAAAAATAAAAAAATAAACATTTATAAAAAAAAATAAAAAAGGGGGGGTTGCCACATGGGGCCCTGGGGACCTCTGAGCCCTTTAATAAAAAAAAAAAAAAAATATATATATATATATATATATATATATAAAAAAAAAATGTAAATTTTTTTTATAAAAAAATAAAAAAGGTGGGTTGCCATCCGGGGGCCCTGGAGACCCCTGGGCCCTTTAATAATAATAATAAAATATATATATATATATATATACATATATATATATATTATATATATAAAAATTAAAAATATATAAAAAAAAACATTTTTTTACAAAAAATAAATAAAAAAAAGGGGGGTTGCCATCCAGGGCCCTGGAGACCCCTGGGCCCTTTAATAATAATAATTAAATATATATATATATATATATATATATATATATATATATATATATATATAATATTATATATATAAAAATAAAAAATATATAAAAAAAAACATTTTTTTACAAAAAATAAATAAAAAAAAGGGGGGTTGCCGTCCGGGGCCCTGGGGGCCTCCGGACCAGTAAAAAAAAAAAAAAAAAAAAAAAAAAAAAAAATTTTTTTTTTTTTTTTTTAAAGGGGGCCCCCTATTGGGTGGGGCCCCTGGGCTTGAGCCCAGTCAAGGCCAATGGTAAGTCCGGCCCTGCCCCCCCCACTTCTCAACTTTAATGTGACATGTCAGATGAGGATGGGCACTGAGTGTATGGCCAGTATTAGCTGAAGCTAGAAGCTGATTGGCTACCACACACAGCTGCAGCAGATTTTACATTCTCCAATTTTAGTAAAATCAACTATTTGTATTTTAACAAACAGAAGTTGTTAAAAAGCAAGAGAACTGAACATGTCTGTGCAATGCTAAATAAAAAATTGCCTGCAGATGGCGATAGTGAGCGTTTTTTTTTTTTTCCAGAAGATGCAAAATTTGAATTAAAAAATGTAACTTAAATTTCTATACACTCATCTTTAGATTTGGGGACAGTTCACAACATAGAAACGCAGTCCGGATGCGTTCTGGAAGCCTTTCTGCGTGCATGTCTGTAATGCATTTTTGATGCGTTTCTGTTGCATTTTTGCTGCTTTCCAGTGCAATTTCCCCCTTTTTTTTCTTCCTCTTATGGACCAGTTCACACCATAGAAGTACTTTTCTGCGTACACATTTTTGATGTGTTTTCAATGCGTTCCAGTGTGTTTTTTTTTTGTGTGTTTTTGATGCATTCCCTTGCATTTCCCCCCCCCTTTTTTTTCTTCGCCTTAAGGGCCAGTTCACATCACATGCAGTCCAGTGAATTTTTTTTCTGCATCAAAAACACATGGAAAGTAGGCTATATGGTTGTCAATGTTATAGTTCACACCAGTGCTTACAGTTCCAGAAAAAAAAGTAGAACATGCCACATTTTTCCTGCACTGGACTGTACGGGAATGATGTAAAATGCATCAAAAACGCACCGGAACGCACCTAATCGCATCAAAAACGCACTGGAACACACATGTCCTTATTTAAGGCTAAGAAAAAAAAAGGGGGGGGTGCGGAAATGCACTGGACCGCATCAAAAATGCACCGAAAACACATCAAAACGCACTGGACCGCATTAAAAATGTGCATGCAGCAAAGCATCTGGAATGCATCCGGACTGCATTTCTATAGTGTGAACTGGCCCTAAATAAGGACATGTGTGTGCGTTTTTGGTGCACTTAGATGCGCTCCGGTGCGCTTGTTTTGTGTTTTACCGCGTTCCAGTACAGTTCAGTGCAGAAAAAAAAATCTCCTTTTTTTTTTCTGGAACTGGAACGCGCTGGTGTGAACTATGCCATTGGAAACCATATAACCTACTATCCATGAATCTATGAAGCAGAAAGAAAACGCACAGGACTGCGTGTGGCGTGAACTGGCCCTTAACCACTTAACCCCCGGACCATATTGCTGTTCAAAGACCAGAGTACTTTTTGCGATTCGGCACTGCGCCGCTTTAACTGACAATTGCGCGGTCGTGCGACGTGGCTCCCAAACAAAATTGGCGTCCTTTTTTCCCCACAAATAGAGCTTTCTTTTGGTGGTATTTGATCACCTCTGCGGGTTTTTAGTTTTTTTTTTTTTTTTTCATTCAAAGGTATTTTTATTGAAAGTCAAAAGAAACAAGACAATTACAAATGTAGGCTCGACACAGATGCAACTGTGTAGAAGATCATGCCTGATACAGATATAGATATACAGCTCCATAGACTGGCATATTAAACTGTGTAAAGCTAAGAATGTTGGTCTAATCATGGGGTCAACAGTAGGATGAAGATAAATGCTTTAACAGGTGTACTAGTTGGTAACTAAGCATTCGTATAGTTAACGCATCAGTTCAAGGAAGAAATTCTTCAGAAAGCTCGGAGAGCCATAGGTGTACAAGAAAATCAATGGTGATGTCTTAGAGGAAGAAAGTGTAGGAGAGCATGAAGAAGAAAGGGAGAGGGGTATGGGAGGGGTATTGTGAGTCGGTAGTGTTTCCTGCGGTTGTATGTTTTATCTATCAGCCATTCTTTGGTGTATATAACAGTGGTGTAGTTTTGGAGCCACAAGGGCTCTGTGAGTTCTCAAGTGTCGCTTTAGTTCATCATAGCTTCGTAATCTTGTGAAAATCTAAAAGCAGACCATGGTCGCCAGGTGTCAAGGAATTTCTCAGCTGTCCCTCTATCCTGGGCCAACGTGTCCTCCATCTCGCGCACCTCCGCCACCCTACGGAGCCACTCTTGGGCTGAGGGTACTCTGGTGGTGTTCCAGTAGAGGGGAATTAGGGATTTGGCTGCATTTAGCATGTGTTTAGTTAAGGAGTTTTTGTAACGGGTGAGCGAGAAGGAGGACAGGTGGAGCAAGCAGCATGCAGCATTCAGTTCCATGGATGTTTCTGTGATCCGTTTGATTGTATCACAAACCCCATTCCAGAAAATGGTGATCATTGGGCAGGTCCACCAAATATGGATCAGCGAACCCACTGCGGACTGACACCTCCAGCAGGTGTCTGGCTTTGTGGGGTCCCATCTGTGGAGTCTCGCTGGCGTGTTGTACCACCTGGTTAACAGTTTATAACTTGTCTCCTGCAGCTTTGTGCTAATGGAGCATTTGTGTGCCAGTATACAGGCTTTTTGCCATTGTTTGTCCGTTATGGCGAGGTCAAGGTCCTCCGCCCAATCCCGTCTCTGTTTGTCTAGGCCCTCCTCATTTGTGGAAGTCAGCCACGAATAAGCCACCGAAGTGGCCCTAGTCACCGGCTTCTGCGCGTGACAGGCGGATTCCAGAACCGTCTGTGGTCTATGTAGGTCAGACGAGTTCCTGAATCCGTTCAAATAGCTGCGTAATTGAAAGAATGACCATTGTTTCAGATTAGTGAGGTCATTGTCTAATTTAAGGGTGGCCCAATCTTTAAGTTTGTTCCCCCTGTAGCAATCTCTAACCAGCAATGGGTCGTCGGTGCGTGACGATCTAAACGTCGGTGTGTTCAGACCGGGTGAGAAGTCAGGGTTGTCAGCTAGAGGGGTGAGCGGACTGGGAAAGGTGGAAAGTTTCTTAAGTCTGGAAAGTGAGTGGAATAAACCCAGGGTAGTTCCTGTGATGGGGTTTCTACGGAGGGTCATGGGGCAATTGGGCCACGAAGTCCACGGTGAGTATTTTAGGGGTTTTTAGTTTTTGCGCTATAAACAAAAATAGAGCGACAATTTTGAAAAAAAATAATATTTTTTACTTTTTGCTGTAATAAATATCCCCCAAAAATATATATATAAAAAAAAAAATTCCCTCAGTTTAGGCCAATACGTATTCTTCTACCTATTTTTCGTAAAAAAAATCGCAATAAGCGTTTATTGATTGGTTTGCACAAAAGTTATAGCGTTTACAAAATAGGGGGTATTTTTATGGCATTTTTATTAATATTTTTTTTTACTAGTAATGGCGGCGATCCGGTACTGCGACATTATGGCGGACACTTCGGACACTTTTGACACATTTTTGGGACCATTGGCATTTTTATAGCGATCAGTGCTATAAAAATGCATTGGATTACTATAAAAATGCCACTGGCAGGGAAGGGGTTAACACTAGGGGGCGGGGAAGGGGTTAAGTATGTCCCTGGGTGTGTTCTAACTGTGGGGGGGGTGGCCTCACTAGGGGAAATCACTGATCTTCTGTTCATACATTGTATGAACAGAAGATCAGCATTTCCCCCCCCCCTGACAGGACCGAGAGCTGTGTGTAACGAGCGATCGCCTGTGCCAGGCGGCGATCGGGCCCGCCGGGCACGCGCACGGGAGACGGGCTCTCGTGCAGGAGAGCCAACCTGCCGCCGTAGAATGACGGCAGCAGGTCGGCAAGTAGTTAAAGAGGAACTGCAGGCTGCTCCCATAATTTGTAATAAAAACATCTTTGCCATTCTGAAGCTTCTCTCCAACCACTTTGCATATTTTATATATATTGTGATTCTGTACTTGCCAAATATGCTGCAGAAATCTCTCTCCACTGAGTCTGGCTGCAGCCATTATAACTGTGGGCAGCTGAAGCTGCTGCCTGTTCACTTCCTGGATTTACACAGACACACACCTCCAGTTCTGCAGCTCTCATTGGCCCTCTTATGACTCATCCCCCTTCCCTTCCTGGCAAACTCTCACAAGAATGAGAGAGAGAGCTGTGCATGATGTCATAAGCCTAGGCTAATGACCAGACAAGAAACATGAAGAGGGCTGTATAAGGTATTTAAAGGCAGAAAAAAAAATGTTTTATTATATAAAGTTAAAACAACAAGAGCAGAAGATTTAATAGATGAAAAGATGAAAAAATGTCTGAAGGTCCGCTTTAAGGTGAAGAAAAAAAAGGGGAAACAATGCAGTGGAACGCATGTGGTGTGAACCGGCCCTTACACATTTAATGCATACCTCCCAACTTTTAGAGATGGGAATGAGGGAAACCTATCAGCAAAAGTATTAAGGCATAGGACACACCCCTTGACACGCCCCCTTAAAGGAGAATTGTACAAAAAATAAAAGATTGGTTAAACCCACAAGTGCTTTTTTTACCACTACTATTCCTTTATATTGGCTTTTGGCATTTACAAATGCAGAAATTTAGAAATCAGATGAAATGTTTAGCACTGGGAACACTTTTTGATAGATAAAAAGTATTTTATATACAATTATATAGATCAGACCAAAATGAGGGACAAATGAGGAGGAATGAGGGACATTGCTCCAAATCAGGGACAGTTGGGAGCTATGCTTAAAGTGGATGTAAACCCACTCTCATCCTTTCTAAACTACTGCCATAGTGCTGATCTATACGGATATAGACGCCTCCTGCATGTATCCTTACCTGTCAAATGTCTCCCCTCTTTCTGTTATAAGAACTGAAAAACTGCAGATTCTGTGGGTGGGTCTGTTGTCTGGAGCTATGTGGGTGGAGTCATAATGTCAGTAGACTCCCCGTCCTTCTCTACACTCCCCTTGTCAACATGCATTTTTTCCTATGTATTCCTTACACTAAATTCTGCTATGATCACTAACATCCAGTCAAAATCCAGAAAAGTAACCACATGACTTCAGAAAAGGAGTGGGGGTGGGAATTAAAAAATAATGCCTGTCTCCAGGCTAGTGCATGAGATATGTAAATAACCCGTCATTCACAGCAAGGGGGCGGAACGGACTGAGGTTTTTCTCTGTAAGTCCGTTTTATTTCACTGAACAATAAAAGAGGATTGCTCAGAGCTGGATTAACTCTTTGTGGCAAGACTGGGCACAGATGATAGGAAATCTTATACTGTACATTGTGACATCAAAAAATAAATAAAATACATTTCGGGTTTACATTCACTTTAACCGGTTGCCAACCAGCCGCCGCAGTTCTACGGCTGCAGGTCGGCTCTCCTGCGCGAGAGCCCACAGCTCTACGCATTTGCGCCCCCGCTCGCTCCTGACTCCCGCGAGCGTGCCCAGCGGTCGCGATCACCGCCGGGCACCCGCGATCGCTCGTTACAGAGCGAGGACCGGGAGCTGTGTGTGTAAACACCCAGCTCCCGTTCCTGTCAGGGGAGAAATGCCTGACAATGTATGAACAGCGATCAGTCATTTCCCCTAGAGAGTCCACCCCCCCTACAGTTAGAACACAATGAGGGAAAATACTTAACCCCTTCCCCACCCCCTAGTGTTAACCCCTTCCCTGCCAGTGTCATTTTTATAGTAATCCAATGCATTTTTATAGCACTGATCGCTATAAAAATACCAATGGTCCCAAAAATGTGTCAAAAGTGTCTGAAGTGTCCGCCATAATGTCGCAGTACCGAAAAAAAACGCTGATCGCCGCCATTACTAGTAAAAAAAATATTAATAGAAATGCCATAAAACTATCCCCTATTTTGTAAACGCTATAACTTTTGTGCAAACCAATCAATAAACGCTTATTGCGATCTTTTTTTTACGAAAAATAGGTAGAAGAATACGTATCGGCCTAAACTGAGGAAAGAAATAGTTTTTTTATATATTTTTGGGGGATATTTATTATAGCAAAAAGTAAAAAATATTCATTTTTTTCCAAATTGTCGCTCTATTTTTGTTTATAGCGCAAAAACTAAAAACCGCAGAGGTGATCAAATACCACCAAAAGAAAGCTCTATTTGTGGGGAAAAAAGGCCGCCAATTTTGTTCGGGAGCCACGTCGCACGACCGCGCAATTGTCTGTTAAAGCGACGCAGTGCCGAATCGCAAAAAGTGCTCTGGTCTTTGACCAGCAATATGGTCCGGGGCTTATTTGTATCAGATCAGGCAGGCCCCTGCACTACCTGGTTGATCTAAGATTGTACAATCAGATTGTATAATGTATAGTGAGTTCAAACAAGGTCTCGACAGTTGCCTCGTTGACAGCAGTATAAATATACCATAAAAAGTGTTTTTCAAAGTAAAGTGCCATGTGTTGGATCTTTACATCTGATCCCTGGCCCTCCGGACAAACGTTAAACATTGATTCTTCATGCACGTTACACAGAGCAGTAATACCTTCCTATTTATTTTCTCTTTCTGCTCTATTTCCATATCTCCTTAAAAATAACCTCACTCCCTGATTTTCCACACCGAGTGCCCACTTTGACTCGTCACCGCTGAACGTATTCCTTCTGTACGGGGTGGCTGCTAATACAGGAAACCTTAATATAGAGGTTCAAGGGAAGAAAGTGGAAAGTTTGACAGACAGCCCTACACTAAGTATGTTAGCAGCTTTCCTCCCCGTCCTCCCCCCACCTCCAGGACACAAGTACTTCCAATAATTCCCGGAGATACAACCTGACTTTTCCATTCCAAACCCGCACATAGAAAAATCACCTGATATATATATATATATATACATACATACAGTATACAGGGACTCGTAGGTATCCCAATCTTATTTTCTATTAACCACTTCAGCCCCGGAGGATTTGGCTGCCAAAGGACCTGGCCCCTTTTTGCGATTCGGCACTGCGTCGCTTTAAATGACAATTGCGCGGTCGTGCGACGTGGCTCCCAAACAAAATTGACGTCCTTTTTTCCCCACAAATAGAGCTTTCTTTTGGTGGTATTTGATCACCTCTGCGGTTTTTATTTTTTGCGCTATACACAAAAATAGAGCGACAATTTTTTTAAAAAAAAAGCAATATTTTTCACTTTTTGCTATAATAAATACCGCAAAAAAATAAATAAAAAACGATTTTTTTCCTCAGTTTTAGGCCGATGCGTATTCTTCTACATATTTTTCGTAAACAAAAAAAATTGCAATAAGCGTTTATTGATTGGTTTGCGCAAAAGTTTTAAGGCCCAGATCCACAAAGAGGTTACGTCGGCGTATCTATTGATACGCCGCGTAACTTTTAGTTTGCTCCCGCGTATCTTTGTTTTGTATCCACAAAACAAGATACGCCTGAAGCTGGGCTAGATCCGACTGGCGTACGTCTTAGTACGCCGTCGGATCTAAGGTGCATATTTACGCTGGCCGCTAGGTGGCGTTTCCGTTGATTTCCGCGTTGAGTATGCAAATTAGCTAGATACGCCAATCCACAAACGTACGTCCGCCTGGCGCGATTTTTTACGTTGTTTACGTAAGGCTTTTTTCAGCGTAACGTTACCCCTGCTCTATGAGGCGTACGCAATGTTAAGTATGGACGCCAGGCCAGCGTCAAATTTTACGTCGTGTACATCATTTGCGTAAAATGTTCGCAAATAGGGCTTTGCATAAATTACGTTCACGTCGTCTAGGCATTGAGCGGGCGTAATTTAATTTGAAAATTCGACGTGATACTGAGCATGTGCCGTACGAAAAAAGCGTCATTTACGTGGGGTCAAGCTTATTTTACATAAAACACGCCCCCCTATTCATCATTTGAATTCCACGCCCTTACGCCGGGAGATTTACGATACGCTGCCGTAACTTTAGAGGCAAGTGCTTTGTGAATACAGCACTTGCCTCTCACAGTAGCGGCAGCGTAGCATAACTACGATACGCTACGCCTGCCTAAAATTACGCCGCTGACTGTGGATCTGGCCCATAGCGTCTAAAAAATTGGGGATAGTTTTATGGCATTTTTATTAATATTTTTTTTTAATAGTAATGGCGGCGATCAGCGATTTTTATCGGGACTGCGACATTATGGCGGACACATCGGATACTATTGACGCTATTTTGGGACCATTGTCATTTATACAGATCGCAAATGTAGGCAGACATGTTAGATATACAAAAAAAAGTAATTATACCAAAGCTGAACAGCCCCGCCCAGGGGGCGGTCCTCTGGTCATAACCCCTCACCCTGCACTCAGCAGCTCAGTTCGTCAAAAAAATGCTATACAAATTAAGTTAAGTGTGTCCTAGGGGCGTGGCTACCAGTGACACAACACTGATCACTGCTCCCGATGAGAGGGAGCAGACGATCAGTGCCATGTCACAAGGCAGAACAGGGAAATGCCTTGTTTACACTGGCATCTCTCCGTTCTGCAGCTCTGTGACACGATTGCGGGACACCGGCGGACATCGAGTCTGCAGGTCCCGGGGGCACTGTCACAGAGCTCGCGGCAGGGGCACACACGTGCCACTGTTGGCGCGCACACGCCCACAAAGCGGCAAATTTAAAGGGACGTACATGTACGCCCATTTGCCTGCCTGTGCCATTCTGCTGACGAAAATGTTTGTGCGGCGGTCGGCAAGTGGTTAAAGGAAGGGGAAATGAACCATCATATTCAATAGGTTACAACGTTTTCCGATGTTTCAAAATGTTACCAGTTCGATATTTGTCGAAGTGATTATTATTATTAATATTATTTTTGCACAGCGCTTTACAATATAAAGGGAGACAGTACAATTAGAACACAGTTCAATACAGAAGGAATAGGACGGCTCTGCTCATGGAGCTTCCAATCTAAAGCGGCCCTTAGGCCCCGTACACACGACCAGTTTCCTCGGCAGAATTCAGCTTCCGACCGAGTTTCTGGCTGAATTCTGCCGAGAAACCCGGCCGTGTGTACACTTTCGGCCGAGGAAGCCGACGAGGACCTCGGCGAGGAAATAGAGAACATGTTCTCTATTTCCTCGTTGTTCTATGGGAGCTCTCTGCCCGCCGAGGTCCTCGGCGGCTTCAGGGCTGAACTGGCCGAGGAACTCGATGTGTTTGGCACGTCGAGTTCCTCGGCCGTGTGTACGGGGCCTTATAGTGTGAGCTGTCACCATATTTTGAACTGTGATTGAAGAATGATCTTAGGTCGGTTAACACATTTGTTGTCAGGCTTGGGATCTCTATATTTTTCCATGTGTCTTCATGCCATGATGTTGGGTAGACAGTACTTTATCCCTGACCTGTCTGGTGTGTTCCTTGGCCTTCATGATGCTTTTTGTGCATCACGTTTTCTAACAAACCTCTGAGGGCTTCACAGAACAGCTGTATTTATACTGAGAGTAAATTACACACAGGTGGACTCTATTTACTAATGTGGTGACTTCTGAAGGCAATTGGTTCCACTAGATTTTAGTTAGGGATATCAGAGTAAAGGGTGAATACAAATGCACGCCACACTTTTCAGATGTTTATTTGTAAAAAAAAATTGAAAACCATTTATCATTTTCCTTCCACTTCACAATTATGTGCCACTCTGTGTTGGTCTATCACAGTGTTTCTCAACTCTAGTCCTCAAGGCGCCCCAACAGGTCATGTTTT
>NC_053491.1:36517884-36537884 GCF_905171775.1 Rana temporaria | reverse complement strand
TTAGCAACAGATAAGCGTATCTCAGATTGAGAATACGCTTATAGATACGACGGCGCCGCATTCGGACTTACGATGGCGTATCTACTGATACGCAGTCGTAAGTCTATGTGAATCTAGCCCAATATTTTAAACTTTTTGCTATAATAAATATCCCAGTTTTTTTTTATATAAATTTCTTCCTCAGTTTAGGCCGATATGTATTCTTGGACATATTTTTGGTAAAAAAAAATCGCAATAAGTGTATATTGATTTGGTTGCACAAAAGCTCAAAAGCTATAGCGTCTACAAAATAGGGGATAGATTTATGGCATTTTTATTTTTTTACTAGTAATGGCGGCGATATGCGATTTTTATCGTGACTGCGATATTGCGGCGGACATATTGGACACTTTTGACACTATTTTGGGACCATTCACATTTATACAGAGATCAGTGCTAAAAAAAATGCTCTGGTTACTGTATAGATATCATTGGCAGGCAAGAGGTTACAATAGGGGGCGATCAAGAGGTTAAATGTGTTACCTAAGGAGTGATTCTAACTGTAGGGGGTGGGGACTCACAAGGGGAGGAGACCGATCTGTGTTCCTCTGTACTGGGAAAACACCATCGGTCTCCTCTCACCTGACAGGACGTGGATCTGTGTGTTTACACACACAGATCCACGGTCCTTCTCTGTTACTGGGCAATTGCGAGTGCTCGGCCGACATCGCGGCCGCCGGGCACGCGCATTGGTTCCCGAGTGACGCGGCTGGCGAGCGCATGCCCCCTATAGGGCTGAGACGCCGACGACGTCATGTGCCAGCCAGAATGAGAGCCACACCACCCAGCTGTCATTTGACGTCCAGAAAGCAGATATATACAGTGGAGCCTCGGATTGCGAGTAATGCGGTTAGCGAGCGTTTCGCAATACGAGCTCTGTATTTTTGAAAAACCTAACTCGGTTTGTAAATGTTGTCTTGCAAAACTAGCAGGATTCAGGCCAAAGCGGTGCGCAGTACCACATTTGGCCTAAGGTGGGGGGGCGCCGGAGCCGAACTGCGCTGATCCCAGCTGATCGGCGCCGTTCAAAAATGCTCGGAAAGACACAGAAATACTCAGTTCCCGAGCCTTTTCGAGGTCAGCCGAACTGTCCACTGCCTTTCTGCCTGTTTCCAAGGCTCTCCTGCGCCCCCCCACCTTTGGCCGCATGCGGTACTGCATGCCATTGAAGTCAATACGGAACAAATTATTTTCGTTTTCATTTACTTCAATGGGTAAACTCGCTTTGATATGGATTGTGAGCTTTCTCCTGGAATGGATTATGCTCGTAATCCGAGGTTCCACTGTACATATAATAGATTAATTAGCTATCAGAAACATTCAAGTGATTTTCTAGTCAAAGGTAGCTTTTGATGTAGACTAGAAATCTCTTTTTTTGGGGAAAGAATTACTAACTGGGTTCAACTCTGTTTGCCATTTTGCCACTTCATAAGCCAACCTTTGTTACCACCTTCATGCTGATTGCTTACATCAAACCTTTACATCAGGAGCTGGCAATCTGATCTACTTACCATATAGAAACACACACATTTACTGTATGGACCAAGATGATAACTCTACCTGTAGATTATGAAGGTAGACACACTTCCTTAATACACAATGGGGGTTATTTATGAAAGGCGAATCCACTTTGCACTACAAGTGCAAACTACAAATGCAAAGTGCACTTGAAATTGCACTGAAAGTGCACTTGGAAGTGCAGTTGCTGTAAATCTGAGGGGTAGATCTGAATTAAGGGGAAGCTCTGCTGATTTTTTTATCCAATCACGTGCAAGCTAAAATGCTGTTTTTTATTTTCCTTGCATGTCCCCCTCGGATCTACAGCGACTGCAATTCCAAGTGCACTTTCAGTGCAATTTCAGGTGCACTTTGCACTTGTAGTTTGCACTTGTAGCCAGGGCTGTCTTAATGAGAGGGAGAGAGAGAGGCACTGCCCAGGGGCCCCAGCTGCATGGGGGGCCCCCTGCACTTTTCCCAAAGCAGCTGGTCCTTGAGCCCATGCTGCCCTGAAATTAGGGGCCCCATGATGGCACTGAGAGTGACAGGGGGATATCTGGGGTGTAGAGGGGTCAGAGTACTGGGAAGGCATCAATCTAGCTGATATATTATATGCACAGGACAGCTTTGTTACTTTATGTATGTAGTATTTTCCCCACTGTTTCTTTGCTGTACAGAATGATTGTTCATGTAGTTAATGCAGACCTCCACCCAAGAGGTGCCTCCTACCTACTTGATGTCTGTTTACTTGCACTGTCTTCATTGTAGGGGCCCCAGAGCATTACTTTGCCCAGGGACCCATGATGCTATTAACCTCCCTGGCGGTATGATTTCTTCTGGTTTTAGGTGCTGAAAGCGGTACCATTATTTTGCATGGAAATTTGGCGTTTTACATTATAGGTCTGTAATTTTTAGGAATAACTCACATGAACCTGTCCAAACAAGAGTCTAGTAGACATCCCGGGTATAATAAAATTTGAAAAACAAAATCATAAATTATAATATAATAAATAACTATAAATAATTATTACAAATATTAATATAATTATAATAAAAAATTATTCAATAATGTAATCAAATCAAAAACACTGAAATTTGCTCAGTTGCAGAATTGTCGCTGTCATTACTTTTATTTTTTTATGACAAATTTCCCCACAAATCGCTATCGCACAATTCTGCAAGTGATTATAATTTATTATCACTGTTTTCTAGCTGCTCTAAAACCATTTTTGACATAGGGACACTTTTTGGTTGCTATGGACAATCTACAGTTTCCAGGCAGAAAGAACAGTTTTTATAATATAAAAATACATACAGGACACTAGGCAGACCACTAGGGACAAGGGGTGTGTGTATTTTTGTTATACAGTACTGTAATCTATAAGATTACAGTATACTGTATGTAATGTGTTAATTTACTTTTTTGAATTTGGCGCCGATCTCCGCCCCCGTGCGTCGTAACGTCGCAGGGAACGGAGTTCGGCAGCACACAGGCACTGTGTGAATCGAGCGAGGAGACAGCTCGATCACACAGTGGGGAGGCATCGCAGGATCCAGGGAAAAGGTAAGTAATTCCCTGCCTGTGGATGCTGCGAGGCGATCCTGAGTCTGGCTGAGTCTTTGGTTCTGAAATTTCACCCCGAGCCAGACTCGGGAATACCGCCAGGGGGGTTAAGACGGACCTGCTTGTAGTGCGAAGTGGATTTGCCCTTCGTAAATAACCCCCAATGAAATAGTCCAGTGAACAAGTAACAGGGCCTGCATGTATTTACCGTATTTATCGGGGTATTGCGCGCTCCGGCGTAAAGCGCACACCCCTAATTTTGACCCTAAAATCCTGTAAAAAAAACATAATATTACATTTTACTACTTACAGTTTTGGTGTCTTGCCCGGCGTCCATCGGCGGCCTCGTCCGGTCCGGCGTCCCTCTGCAGCCTCGGTGGTGTCCTTCCGGCTTCTCCCACGCTGTCTTCATGTCGAATCCCCGCTTCCCACACTCAGTTTGAAGTTTCCGCCGACGTATACCGAGCTCAGTACACTCGGGTACATTCGGCCAGGCTCGGCTTCTCACGCATAAACGTCACAGAGCGTGACTACAAGCAAAGCCGAGCCTGGCGGAATGTACCAGAGCGTACTTCCCTCAGTATATGTCGGCGCAGGCATTCAAACACGGTGTGGGAAGCGGGTATCGGTGTATATCGCACACCCACGATTTTGCCCTGATTTTCAGGGCAAAAAAGTGCGCGGTATATGCCGATAAATACGGTACTTTAAATTGTATATTGTATTGTAATTGTATAGGTGAGCACTGTTTATTTATATTATATATAAAAAAAAATATATATATATATAAAACAGCATGTATACAAACACTGGTGATGGATGTGTATGCCAGTGAACATAAGGTAGGATAAAAAATATTTGAATTCAGGCATTTATTTGACTGCAATAACACCCCACTGTGACTTTCCCTTTAGCAATGTGTTCATTGTCAATATTGTATATCAATAAGAAAGCATGTTCCAGCTGCGGTCATACAAAAGTGAAAATGATGGCTTGTCTCAGAGTCAAGCCAAGCATTGTCATAATGGAGATAGAGGGGATGGTTGATATTCGCCACTAACACAAATCCTCCAAATTCTGTGTTTTCATATATTGATGCTGCTGTCAATTCCACAATTTTTTTTTTTTCTTAATACATATTTTTTTTTTTGCCTTAAGCAGGACTACATTGTTGAGCATTAATGGAGAACGTATTTCTACCCGTACAGTCTTTGACCCCGATTACACGCTAACATCAAAGACATTGGCTAAAGAAAATACAACCATTTCCAGATTCTAAGTGGAATTTCATAGTTTGTATGATTGAAGAGAAGAGAATTATGTTGAGAAATAACAGCTAAATGTGTTTTTGTATAAGCAATAATCGAGCATATTGATTTATGCAAATACAAATGTCTAATTACAGGTTATTTTTTTAAAGGAAGTTAATATTTCCAGAGGAATGACTGACAAATTATCTGTGCTGTTAAAATGCTCATAAATATTCAATGAATTCCTATGTCAGTGTGGTGACTTACATCATGGTCATAGGGTATAATCAATAACTTCAGGAATAATAGTAGAAGTGTTGATGGCATCAGGTTCGAAGGATTTATTTATTTTAATCCATATTATAAGGTCAGCTGGATGTTACAAAAAGAGATTTTTGCTTCTTTTTGGCTATAAATGTTTAATTACAGGTTGACAAAAAAATGTTTTAAATGATTCATACTAGTTCTTTTGTATTGAGGGAAATGCTCACATTATGTTCTTGTCTTAAAAGTGTATGTATAGTCATTTTACTAAAGTTTTGGATAGTGTTAGGGAAAAGTATCTAGGGGTGACCCCTACAGAATCCCCAGTAGGAAGAATAATGGACTATCTCGGTAGTCAATTATTAAACAAAAATTTTAAAATAAATCATTTTTATTTGTACAAAATTGTTAAAAAGACATACCATACCAATTGTTAAAAAGACATACCATTTTGCATCCAGAAAGACGACTTTCTGGATGCAAAAAAAATGCATCCAAAGTCGGGGGTCGTCTTATACGCTGGTGACAGTCTCCGTGCTGCGAGCGTCAATGATTTAAAAGCCGCTCCTTCTCCGCAGAGTGTTCTGTGATAGGCGGAACACAAATCTTCCCAGCCGCCCCTCTGTTCTGTGTTCCCCCTATCACAGATGCCTTCTCATCCTCGGACGAGATGAGAAGACGTCCGTGATAGGCGGAACACAGAAAAGAGGCGCTGCTGGGAAAATTTGTGTTCCGCCTATCACAGGACAATCTGAGGAGAAGGCGCGGCTTTCAAATCATTGACGCTCGCATCACGGAGACTGTCACCGCCTGCAAGTCGATTCAGAAAAAAAGTGAGTGATTGCACTGTTCGCACAGTGGGGGGCAAGTTCAGACACAGTAGGGGCAAGTTCAGGCACAGTGAGGGGCAAGTGATGGCACAGAGAGGGGCAAGTTCAGGCACAGTGAGGGGCAAGTGATGGCACAGAGAGGGGCAAGTGATGGCACAGTGAGGGGCAAGTGATGGCACAGAGAGGGGCAAGTGATGGCACAGAGAGGGGCAAGTGATGGCACAGTGAGGGGCAATTGATGGCACAGTGAGGGGCAAGTGATGGCACAGTGAGGGGCAAGTGATGGCACAGTGAGGGGCAAGTGATGGCACAGTGGGGGCAAGTGATGGCACAGTGGGGGCATGTAATGTAATGGCACAGTGAGGCATGTAATGTAATGGCACAGTGAGATTTGAAAAAGCCTGTTTCTGTCAGCGGTTGTTCTGGCTACCCCTCAGCTTCCAGAAAGACTAGTAAGAAGGGGGTAGTCTTCTACGGTGAGTATATCCCATATTCCTGGAAAATTAGGGGGTCGTCTTATACGCCCAGTCGTCTTATACGCCGGAAAATACGGTAGTTGAGTTGAGTTGAGAGGTATCTTAATATAACGCTGTCTTCCCCCGAAGGGTCCCGATGCGCATAGCAGAGTTCCTGGCAAAAGAGGACACAGGAACCAAAAGCAGCACAGAGCGGCAGTAAGGGTGGAAGAGAGAGGCCACGCAGGAGCCTACATACATAGAAAGAGGCTACATAGATGCACATTGCTTGATAAGCAGCAATACATGATAACCCCAACAGACAGAAAGTTATAAAAACATGTCTAACTGGTCACCTGGTAGCCCTCAGACGAATGCTGAAGGCATGTGATTTGCGATGTACTGTATATCCTCTACATGTTTCCCGGCAGGGGCTAGTTCTTCAGGAGGTGTTATATACAGTATCATCTACAACAAAGAAAATTATTTCATTATATCAAAGTATCAATAAATTGTACTGAGGGTAAAAGAGTCACTGGTTGCTTACCCAAGAGAGACCAGAACCTGGATAGCAGTCAAGGTAGGAATGCCACAGGGGCTCCCTTAGGGCGGACACGGAGGAAATTTGTAAGTATGTCAGTTTAAGGCCTCGTACACACGACCGAGGAACTCGACGGGCGAAACACATCGTTTTGCTCGTCGAGTTCCTTGTTGGGCTGTCGAGAAACTCGACAAGCCAATTTTAGCCATTCCCGTCAAGGAAATAGAGAACATGCTCTCTTTTTGGCTCGTCGAGTTTCTCGACAGTTTCCCTCGACGAAAATGTACACACGACCGAGAAACTCGGTATGTGTGTACAAGGCCTTACACTAGTTGCTGGAAGATATACTAAATTAATGGCTTGGTAGACATCTATATCAAAACTGTGGTGTAGGGGGGGTGGTAAGGGGCATAGGAATGTGGTCAGAGGGGGAAGATAGAGGGTAAAAGGGTAACAATGAGAAGGGAGGAGAAGCAAGGAAAGGGGATGGAAAGGAGGGGGGAGAGAAAAGGGGGGAGAGGAAAAGAGGAACAGAAAATGGGAACAGGAAAAATATAATAGGAAAAAAAGGGGTAGTAAGAAAAAATTGTCACAGGGGCTCCCTTAGGGCGGACACGGAGGAAATTTGTAAGTATGTAAGTGTAAAACTAGTTGCTGGAAGATATACTAAATCAATGGCTTGGTAGACATCTGTATCAAAACTGTGGTGTAAGGGGGGGGGTGAGGGGGATAGAAATGTGGTCAGAGGGGGAAGATAGAGGGTAAAAGGGTAACAATGAGAAGGGGGGAGAAGCAAGGAAAATGGAAAGGAAAGGAGGGGGAGAGAAAAGGGGGGGGGGAGAGGAACAGAAAAGGGGAACAGGAAAAATATGACAGGAAAAGAAGGGGTAGTAAGAAAAAATTAATTGGCAGGAGAAATCGGGGGAGGGATTGAGAAGGAGGAAGGAGTGGGATGTGAAAAAAGGTGGAAAGGAGAAATGGGGGGGTTGTAGGGAAGGAAAGGGGGGGTTTGAATAGAGCAGGGAAGGGTTAAACCCCTGTTAGTTTACATGCTGTGTTTATCATGTTGGGGAGTCTTTCTCTAACTTTCTGTCCTGGAGACACAAGAAGTGAGGAGAAATTGCTTCAACTTGAGGGATATCCCCACTTGGGCTTGGATCACACTACTGCAGTTGCAAGAAATTTTCTGTGAGTTTTTTGCCCCTTCCCATGCTTTACATGTAGGGCAGTCTATTAATTTCAATGGACTGCCCTACACACGAGAAACATAGAAAAAGAATTCCCTGACTCTTTCCAAAAAATGTGCATCACAGAACCGCACGGTGCTGTGGCACCATCTGGATTGGCAAGCCTGAAGATGTGCACATTTGTGTATTTGCTGAGGTGCCATTAACAATTATTGGCACCGCTGCAAATTTGCTAAATAGCAGCGCATTTCTCGGTGTGTGTCAGGAAAGTGCGCAATTTCACGCACGTAACACGCTGTAATGTGAACTTAATTTAAACCTGTGGTTGGGGGATGGCAAAAAAGAATGGTTGAGCTTAATTTTCAAGGTCCTTAATAAAGTGGTTGTAAAGTCTGAAAGTTTATTACCGTTATGCATTCTATACATGAAGGTAAAAAAGCCTTCGGCCTCGTACACACGGCCGAGTTTCTCGGCAAAAAACTTTTGCTGTTTTTTTTTTTGTGTGTACATTTTTCGACGAGGAAACTGTCGAGGAACTCGTTGAGCCAAAAAGAGAGCATGTTCTCTTTTTCCTCAAAGGGAATGGAGAAAATTGTCTCGCCAAGTTCCTTGACAGCCTAACAAGGAACTCGACGAGCAAAACGATGTGTTTCGCCCGTTGAGTTCCTCGGTCGTGTGTACGAGGCCTCAGTGTGCAGTCTCAGCCCCCCTAATACTCACCTAAGCCTGATTTCGATCCAGCGATGTGCACAAGACCCAAGGCTCTCCTGGGTCTCTCCCTCCTGATTGGCTGAGATGCAGAAACAGGAGCCATTGGCTTCCATTGCTGTCAATCACAGCCAGTGGGGTGGGAGCATGGGCTGGGCTGAGCTGCGATCTCTGTGTCTTATGCACAAAATATTTTTTTACCTTAATGCATAGAACCTTTAACCGTTAGAACCACTTTAAAGTGATTGCAAAGGAAAACAATGTATTAAAAAACAAATGTGTCATACTTACCTGCTCTGTGCAGTGGTTTTGCACAGAGCAGCCCTGATCCTCCTCTTCTTGGGCCCCTCCTGCATCTCAGCCAATCAGGAGGGAGGGACCCAGGAGAGCCTCTGGTCTTGTGCACATCACTGGATCGAAATGGGGTTAGGTAAGTTCCCGCGGATAAATCCTCTCGTGTGTACGGGGCCTTAAGGTCTTTGAAACTTAAGCTCAATCATTATTTTTTGCCATCCCCCAACCACGGGTTTAAATCTTGACATTACAGCATGTTATGCGCGTGAAATTGCGCACTTTCCTGACACACCGAGAAAGGCACTGCTATTTAGCAGACTCGCAGCGGTGCCAATAATTGTTAATGGCACCTCAGCAAATCTGCAAATGTGCACATCTTCAGACTTGCCAAACCGGATGGTGCCACAGCACCGTGCGGTTCTGTGATACACGTTTTTTGGAAAGAGTCAGGGAATTCTTTTCTATGTTTCTCTTGTGTAGGGCAGTCCATTGAAATGAATAGACTGCCCTACACGTAACGCATGGGAAGGGGCATAAAACTCACAGAAAATTGCTTGCAACTGCAAGAGTGTGATCCAAGCCTAAGGCCCCATACACACGAGAGGATTTATCCGCAGATACGGTCCAGCGGACCGTATCCGCGGATAAATCCTCTCGAGGATTTCAGAAGATTTCTATGCGATGGCGTGTACACACCATCGCATTGAGATCCGCGCTGAAATCCTCTGGCGATGACGTGTCGCGCCGTCGCCGCTATTATGACGCGGCGACGGGCGCGACGCTGTCATATAAGGAATTCCACGCATGCGTCAAATCATTACGACGCGTGCGGGGAATCCCTTTGGACGGATGGATCCGGTGAGTCTGTACAGACGAGCGGATCCATCCTTTGGGATGGACTTCAGCAGATGGATTTGTTGAGCATGTCAGCAAATATTCATCTGCTGAAAATCCATCCCAGGGGAGATTTATCCGAGGATAAATATCCGCAGGAGTGTACACACCATAGAATCTATCCGCTGAAACCCATTTGATGGGATTTATCTGCGGATAGATTCTATGGTGTGTATGGGGCCTTAGATAGGAGTTGAGTCCTGCTGTCTATGTCAATGGACGCAGAAGCAGAACTCGGCAGCATGCCCACACGAGTGCTCTCCTTGGGGGCACTAGAGAAGAGGAGGAGCCAGGATTGCCGTTGAGGAACTCCAGAAGAGCAGGATCGGGGCCACTCTGTGCAAAACCCTTGCACAGAGGAGGTAAGTATGACAAGTTTGTTATTTATTAAAAAAAACTGAACAAGCTGAAGTTAGAAACAAAATTTCTACCATGCACATCTGCACCAGATTTTGCACTCTCCAGTTTTAGTAAATCAACCCCTATATAGATATTAGTTTTCAAATTAAAATAGGTGAAAAATATAACATGCAATAACAAATATATGTTTCACAGTAGCGCACTAATTAGTACCGTGAAAAAATCTAATAAACAAAAAAAAAGTTTCCATAAAAAATGTCCATAAGGAATATGACAATATTGCAACTCAGTGCAAAACATAAAGTCCAACTAAATGTGATGAAGTAGGTGTAACAAACATCCGCTGAAACACCAAATATCCTCCACCAAGGTGATAAGTGCCAATTCCACTCCCTTAAGAATAAAGCTCATCAGATGTAGTTGCCATTCATTCTCGTTACTGGCAAAGATAGCTTTTTGTGTTCAATTAAAGAGCCTCTATAAACCGCCAAACTTCATCCAGATGATAACATCAGTAGCTTCACATAGAGATAAAAGCAGAGACAGAGCCTCCAATAGTGTAAAACACCTTAACCACTTCCATACAGGGCATTTTCACCCCCTTCCTGCCCAGACCAATTTTTAGTTTTCAGCGCTGTTGCACTTTGAATGACAATTGCGCGGTCATGCAACACTGTACCCAAATAACATTTTTATGTTTTCCCCCCCACAAATAGAGCTTTCGTTTGGTGGTATTTGATCATCTCTGCGGTTTTTATTTTTTGCGCTATAAACAAAAGAAGAGCAACAATTTTGAAAAAACACCATACGTTTTACTTTTTGATTTAACCACTAGCCGACCAGCCGCCACAGTTCATACGGTGGCAGGTCGGCTCGGTTGCGCGAGATCACGTAGCTATACGTCATCTCGCATTTCAGCCAATAGGGGCGCAACGCGTGCCCGGCGGGTGTGATCACCGCCGGGCACCCCGATCGCTCGTTACAGAGCGAGAACCGGGAGCTGTGTGTGTAAACATACAGCTCCCGGTCCTGTCAGGGGGAGAAATGATGGATCGTCTGTTCATAGTGTTAACCCCTTCCCTGCCAGTGGCATTTTTATAGTAATGAATGCATTTTTATAGCACTGATCGCTAGCAAAATGCCAATGGTCCTGAAAATGTGTCAAAAGTGTCCGAAGTGTCCGCCATAAGGTCGCAGTATCGATATAAATCGCTGATCGCCGCCATTACTAGTATAAAAAAAATATTAATAAAAATGCCATAAAACTATCCCCTGTTTTGTAGACACTATAACTTTTGCGCAAACCAATCAATAAACGCTTATTGCGATTTTTTTTTTACAAAAATTATGTAGAAGAATATGTATCGCCCTAAACTGAGGAAAAAAATATTTTTTTTTATATATTTTTGGGGATATTTATTACAGCAAAATTGGAGCCATGTGAATAAAGCACTTGTCTGAAAAACTTGCGGCGGCGTAACGTAAATGAGATACGTTACGCCCACCCATTTTTGCGCCATTCTACGAGAATCTGCCCCAATATGTTAAAAATATGTACAAATTTTGAATATGTTACTACTGTATTATTTTAGGTAACTATAAATTCTGTGATATGTCTGGGTCCTGAAGAAGCCAAGTTAGTGGCGAAAACGTTGACTTCACAGACAGATTGCACCCTTTGAAACCATTGTATGGATTGTATTGGTTTCATTTTTGTATGTTGACCTCATTGTATATGTTATATATGTTATTTATCTTCCCCAACTGGGGTGTTTTAACGTTTTGAAAGAATATTTTTAACCAATTTCACAATAAAAATTTGAATTATTTCGAAATATTTCTCCTATCCTTGGCCGATATAGTCCGTCATTGTAGGGGTCTGGGGTATACACCCCGGTAATCCCCTAAATCTATGTAGATGTAATTAATCCTTGGGGAATATCTCACCAAAAATGAAAATTCTTTTGCAGGTGAAGCCTAAATTCTGACTTGTATCTTAGTGCAAACTTCTGGAAAAATCAGTGAGCCAATCACACGAGCAGGAAATTACATTTTGGACATTGTTCTGTACATCAAGGGTGTACAAAATACCTCTACGTTGTCATATTATAATGACAAAATGACAGGGCTGCAGATTAAATAGCAAAGGTAATTTTTTTTAAATAACATTAAATATAACTGTAGCAATTGTATATGTGATTTTTTGTTTGGTATTTTTTATGGCTCGGAAAATGGGATTATCATTTCAATTAAGGCTTTCAATTTGGGTAAAGATTATCCTACATACTGCAGGACTAACCAAAAAAATGGAGGGTTTTACTATGTAGCAGCTTGACTAAGCAAAGTGTTCCCCTCCTCACTGGGGATGAGTGAATTTGCCTGGGTTCGATTTGAAGGAGGTTTATTGAATCCTGCTTGAAATTCATGAAACTTGAACATAGCAGTGAACCCCTATAGCACAGGTGTCAAACACAAGGCCCGCGGGCCAAATCCGGCCCTCCAGGCTGCGCTCTAGATCCTGGACGATCTTCTCATCTCTATACCGGAGAGGAGATCACCCGTCGCTGGATACCAACAACGTTGGAGTGGGGAGCTGGGACCGAGTGGATTACCACCGCTGGATTTTTTTTTTCTTTAATAAAGGACTTTTTTCCACAGTGTGTGTGTGTTTTTTTACAACTATTTACACTTCCTTGGTGAAATGGTAGGGGTACAATGTACCCCATTACCAATTCACATAGGGGGAGCAGGATCTGGGGGTCCCCTTTGTTAAAGGGGTCTTCCAGATTCTGATAAGCCCCCCGCCCGCAGACCCCCACAACCACCGGCCAGGGTTCTGGGGATGAGGCCCTTGTCCCCATCAACATGGGGACATCCTCCCCATGTTGAGGGCATGTGTCCTGGTACGGTTCAGCAGAGGGGGGGGCGCTCTCTGTCCCCCCCTCTTTTCTGTGGCCGGCCAGGTTACATGCTCGGATAAGGGGTCTGGTGTGGATTTTTGGAGAACTGAGCGGATCTGAGTGGACTTATCATGTGAAAGAGACCTAAAACGAACTAGTAGTGCAATGTTTCTCTTTTCCCTTAAGTTTCTCTCCCTCACTCAACCAATGTAACCCCAGTCAGTGGCAGCTGGTGGTATATTTTTGGAGGGCAGGGGGCGGCAATCAGTCCACCACCAACCACCCCCCTCCGGCGGCCGGGTCTCCCGACACCCCTTCCTGTTCACCCAGGTGGTCCCCGCACTTACTTTTTTTTTTTTTTTTTTTTTTTTTAAAGTGTATTTTTGTGCGTGTACTCGAGAGAGGAGCCGGACTGCAGGAGTTGGGAGTAGGCAGGCCTCCCCCAGAGGCAATCTGCCACCTTTCTCCATGCCCCGGGTGGCAATGGTGGGTGTGTGAGGGGGTCCTCCCACACAGCCCGCCCTACCTGCTCCGCTTTGAAGCCCAACGGGGCAGAGGGACTCCCTATATGGGAGTGAGAGGATCTAGCCCACTCAACCAGCCCTGTTAGTCCTTCGCCTCTCTTTTTAGAGACCGCGTGGTCAAAGTGCGTGCATGTTAACCCAATTTCGAGTGCGTGTAAGTGTGGTGGTTTTTGTGGGAGGGGGTGGGCGTACTAAGCGCAGGCTTACCTCGCATAGCACACCCACCGAGAGCCGGGCTGAGACCACCAAACTCAATTCACATGTAGCTTAGACCGGGATCCGAACCCCTAGCTGCAGAGGTGAATGGCTTGTCAGCGCAGTGCCAATCGCGTTGAGCCACCGCAGCTCGTCCCCGCACTTACGGTATAGCACAGGTGTCCTGCACATTACTGTGACATTGTGGCTTCAGTCAACCCCGCTGGCTGTCTGATCTTTGAGGGCTATCTTTTGGATCCAGGCTTTATATATCTGGCACATTGGTACATTTGAAATTTGTATATTTTTACTACACCCTCTCTTTCCCGCCACGAAACTAATGCTCATTTGCTAACTATTAGAATTGGTCTCCACACCTATGGTGCATCTCCATAACCGTCAATATAGACAGAGGGAGCTTTCTCTGGTGGATTTTGGAGACTTTTCCTACCATATCTGGAACCTCCCTTTTCTATCCCATCAGCATATGCATATGCGACTTGAAGTATTTCGAGACAATTCGGATGTTTGGCACCCATTTTGACAATGAAATATATTTTTCTACTGCTAATTTCTTCTGCTCGTCCTGAGGAAGCCCAAAGGCGAAACACGTAGACGATGCACAGAGGATATTTTCCATATCATATATCCTATATGGTTTTCTTTTATCGATCTGTTTTGTGAAAAAAATTTTTTTTTTTAATACATTTAGATTTTTTTATATTCCCGTCTTGCCTCTAAAGTCCGACTATTAACCACTTTACAACCGGAGGCCGCCTTTTAACGTCCTCGGCTTTGTGCGGCTTTGTGCGGTGATATCTGAATGATGCCTGCAGCTACAGGCATCATTCAGATATCATCGTCTTCAGCCGCCGATTCTCTGCACTATAAGAACGATCAAAGCGGCAGTTCCGCCGCTTGATCCTTCTTTTTTTTTCTCTTTTTTTAAACCACATTCAGACTCAACCCACATAGAGGACACGAGACGTGCTCACGTTTTGCTTGCTTATAGCGTCTCTACTTGGTTTCGCATCATTTGTGGTACATCTTTCCTTTAATTTGTCTTTTTTTTTTTTATATTTATGAACTGTTTTAGAGGCATACATGACCTAAGCACTACACATCTAATTTTCGCCCCCTCACCGTTCCCGTACCTGTAACCTCATTTCATCCTTCCTCCCTTAACAGTAATTAACTGTCCTCCCTTAGATTTTCCGCGTAACTCCAGGTTTTCTAAAATGCCCTCCAGTTATCCCATTTCTTATTTTGGGCCATATTGCCCTCCTCTATTCTGTTCTTTAAATCTTCCATGATATACGTCTCTTCTACCGAATCTATCCACTCCCATACTGATGGACACTCTACCTCCTGCCACTTTCTTGGAATCAGCCTCTTGGAATCAGCCTCTTGGCTGCATTTAGCAAATGTGGTACCAAAGAATCTCTATACCTTTTTACCCCTTCCTCCCCTCCATGGAAGAGAACAGTCCAAGGGTCGGTCTTTATTTCCTTCTTGGCGATATCCTTTACAAATCCCAGAATTTTTTCCCAGTAATTTCTAACTTTTGGGCATTCCCACCATAGGTGGGTCATTGTACCAGGAGACTTGCAGCCCTGCCAGCAGTCCGCTGACTGGCCCTCTTTAAATTTACTCAGTTTTTCCGGTGTTATATACCATCCTGTTATGCATTTATAGTTCATTTCTGCGGTCCTATTGTCCACGGCCGAGGAGTGGGTCAATCTCAACATTTTCCCTATTGTGAGCTTCTCCTTCTGTGTCCCTAACTCCGTTCCCATTTTTTGATGAATGGAGGTATCTCCTGTTCGTCCACTGCTAGTAATATCTTGTACAACCTTGAGATAGTGCCTTTAGATCTGTCTATGGTGCATAGACTTTCCAATGCTGATAGCTGTTCCCCTGACCTTAATGGTTGAGGTAGCTTTCGAACAAAATGGCTTAACTGATGATATCTCCAGTCATCAATCATCATCAAATCTTCTTTAAGTTTTAACTCCTGTAGTGTTATTAAATTACCTTTTTTAATTATGTCCCTTAGCTGTGCAGTGTTTTTTTTGATCCAGTTCCCCCCCCCCACTGATTTTTTACCGGGTGCAAAATACTCATTATCTTTTAACGCTAAGAGAGGTGAATTATATTTCTTATCAATTTTTTTGTGCAATGTGTCCCAAATTTTAAGTGCATTCCTTGTTACCCCGTGGGTGTTCTCGTCCAGTTCCCTAAACTAAGGAGGATTCCAAATTATACTTCCTAACTTAACTTTTGACAGTGCATTTTCTAACTTAAAGTGGAGGTTCACCCACAAATGTTAATTTTTAACCTTAGATTGATGCTCATTTTGTCTAGGGGAATCGGCTAGTTTTTTTAAAATCGAAGCTGTACTTACCGTTGTAGAGAGCGATCTTCTCCACCGCTTCCGGGTATGGGCTGCGGGACTGGGCATTCCTATTTTAATTGACAGTCTTCCAACAGGCTTCTGACGGTCGCATCTATCGCGTCACGAGTAGCCGAAAGAAGCCAAACATCGGTGCACAGGCGTTCTTTCGGCTACTCGTGACGCGATGGATGCGACCGTCGGAAGCCTGTCGGAAGACTGTCAATCAAAATAGGAACGCCCAGTGCCGAAGACCATACCCAGAAGCGGCGGAGAAGATCGCTCTCTAAAACGGTAAGTACAGCTTTGATTTTAAAAAAACTAGCCGATTCCCCTAGACAAAATGAGCATCAATCTAAGGTTAAATTTTTTTTTTAGGGTGAACTCCCGCTTTAACCCACCTTTTTTCCCGGTTGGCCCTAGCCCACTCCACTACCCTGGACAAGACCACTGCTTCATAGTATTTCTTGATGTCCGGGACCGCAAGTCCCCCGTGTTTTTTCCCTGTTTCAAGACCCGGAAGGAAATTCTATGTTTCTTATTTTTCCATATGTAATTCATTATCAAGTTTTTAAGAGTTCTAAAATATGGTTTTGGCAATGCGATTGGTATCATCTCAGGCCTCGTACACACGACCGAGTTTCTCGGCAAAAACCAGCAAGAAGCTTGCTGGGGTTTTTTTTTGCCGATGAAACCGGTCGTGTGTACACTTTTCAACGAGGAAACCGCTGAGGATCTCGTCGAGCCAAAAAGAAAGCATGTCTTCTTTTTCCTCAACGGGAATGGGAAAATCTGGCTCGCCGAGATCCTTGGCAGCTTCACAAGGAACTCGACGAGCCAAACTATGTGTTTCGCCCGTCGAGTTCCTCGGACGTGTGTACGAGGCTTGAAACGTGTAAAGGATTTTTGGGAGAAGGACCATTTTAAAGAAAGAAATTTTGTCTGTCCACGAGATTGGTCTATTTATAACTCTTTTATTTCGGTTTTAGTTTCATCCAGTAGGGGAATATAATTAATCTCGTAAACTTTCTTGGTAAAGTTAGCTAATTTAATTCCCCGCCACCATCCAGTGCTTCCCCGGGCTCTCCCGTGCCATCGGGGGCCCGGAGAGCGAATCGTCCGGCGCTGTCTCGGAAGCATAGAGATGACTGGTGACCAGATGGTCACCAGTCATCTCTATGACCGTCAGAGGCCCGCAAGTAAACTAAGCCGCAATTGCGGCTCTCGGCATGAGATCAGTGAATTTTTTTTCACCAATTTCATGCTTGTAAGCCTGGAGGAGAGATGTGGGGTCTTATTGACCCCACATCTCTCCATAAAGAGGACCTGTCACAGTGATTCCTATTACAAGGGATGTTTACATTCCTTGTAATAGGAATAAAAGTGATCAAAAAAAATAAATAAAAAAAAAAGTGTAAAAGTAAAAAAATTTAAAGCGTCGCCTATGGAGATTTTTAAGTACCGAAGTTTGGCGCCATTCCATGAGTGTGCGCAATTTTAAAGTGTGACATGTTAGGTATATATTTACTCGGCGTAACATCATCTTTCACATTAGACAAAAAAATTGGGCTAACTTTACTGTTTTGTTATTTTTTAATTCATGAAACAGTTTTTTTCCCTAAAAAAAGGCGTTTGAAAAATTATTGCGCAAATACCTTGCGAGAAAAAAAGTTACCCCATCCTCCGCATCTCCTCCTTCTTCGGCTTCATGGCGGCGCAGCTTCCCCTGCTTCTCCTCCCTCCTCCTCAGCAGTCAACAGGATCACTTCTCCTCGCGGCTAATTGGGTCTCAAAACCCGCTTCCTGAGCCGAGATTGGACAGGAGGAGAAACAGGAAGACAATAGTGAATATTACTTTGCTATTGTCACACAACTGGGTGGGCTCAGGGCACAATGCTCTGCGTCCTGAGCCCACCCTTTTATTTAAGCCAATCAGAGCCTTAGGCTCTAATCATGTGCTTCTAGAAAAAAAAAATACTCCCATTGGAATCCATGCGCCCTGCATGTAAATTAGGGGCTGGGTGCATGGATTAGAGGAGTGGCGCCCCGCCCGCCATATGGATGGGCCACTGCTGACCCCAGTGCTGATGGAGAGGGACAGGGGAGTAGCAAACTATGATGCTATGCAGACACCTGACATCCTCCTTATCAACCAATGACATCATTGGTTGTTAGGATTCCGGCAACTGAAAGGTTGTAATGGTGCACAATGGAAACCTGTGGCTATGTGTAACTAAAAGGCAGGCTTGGTCCACTGATATACAATTTTTGGGCAATTTTTGGACATTTTGCCAAGTCAGCCCTGAAAGAACCTGAAGGCACCCCAGGGTGTCTGTGCACCCTGGTTGAAAAAAGGCTGCTTTAACACAAAAAATACCACCCAGAACTAGGATTTCCTTACAGTAAAAGGCATAGGCCCGGATTCACAAAGCATTTACGCCGACGTATCTCGAGATACGCCGTGTAAGTCCATCTATGCGCCGTCGTATTTGTGCGCTGTGCCCACAATCTGAGATACGCCTAAAAATAGGCTTCCTACAACCGACGTAACTTGCCTATGCCGTTGTATCGTGGGCGCATATTTACGCTGGACGCATTTTCCGCTCCCATTGACTTTCTATGCACATATGCTAATGAGGAAGATACGCTGATTCACGAACGTAGTTGCGCCTGGCGCATAATATACGGTTTGCGTAAGTCGTACGTCCGGCGTAAAGTTATTCCCCATATAGGAGGCGCAAGTCATGCAAAGGTACGGACCAGGAAACACATCCGTCGTATTTTACGTCGTTTACGTAGTACGTGAATCGGGCTAGGCGTAGGTAACCGACGTATCTTAGGCAGTTGTTTCAACGTGATTCTGAGCATGCGCACTGGGGTGCCTCCACGGGACGGCGCATGCGCCGTACGTTATTTGTAACTTAATGACGCTCAGTCCTTCATTAACATGGGGTCACGCCTCATTAGCATGGCTCACGCCCACTTCCACCTACGCTGGCTTAGGCCTCGTACACACAACCGAGTTTCTCGGCAAAAACCAGCAAGAAACTTGCTGGGAGATATTTTTTTGCCGAGGAAACCGGTCGTGTGTACATTTTCGTCGAGGAAACTGTCGAGAAACTTGACGAGCCAAAAAGAGAGCAAGTTCTCTATTTCCTCGACGGGAATGGAGAAACTTGCCTTGTCGAGTTCCTCGACAGCCTAACAAGGAACTCGATGAGGAAAACGATGTGTTTCGCCCGTCGAGTCCTGTGTACGAGGCTTCACGCTGAGAAAACCCAGCGTATCTTTAACAACGACTGAGGGCGAGTGCTTTGTGAATACTGTGCTTGCATCTGTGCGCTGCGCCGGCGTAGCGTATATTACAGTGGCGGCTGGTGCTCAAAATTTTTGGGGGGGCGCAAACGAAAAAAAAAAAAAAAACAATTGCAGCCTCACTGTACCTATCAATTGTCACCAATGTGCCATGCCATCAAATGCAGTCACTGTGCCATCAAAACACAACCACTGTGCCATCAAAACGCAGCCACTGTGCCATGCCATCAAAACGCAGCCACTGTGCCATGCCATCAAAACGCAGCCACCGTGCCATGCCATCAAAACACAGCCACTGTGCCATACCATCAAACGCAGCTACTGTGCCATCAATTGTCACCACTATGCCATCAAACACAGCCACTGTGCCCCCAATTGTTGCCACTGTGCCCCCAATTGTTGCCACTGTGCCCCCAATTGTTGCCACTGTGCCCCCAATTGTTGCCACTGTGCCCCCACTTGTAGCCACTATGCCCCCACTTGTAGCCACTGTGCCCCCACTTGTAGCCACCGTGCCCAGTACCGCCTGGCACTTACCTTTATGGCTTCAACGTCCCTCGAAGTCCCTCGTCCCGCCCTCGATGACGCTTCAGCCAATCAGGTTACCTGTGGACGCACCGCCACTGGTATATTAGATACGCTACGCCCGCACAAATATGTGCCAAGGTATGTGAATCCGGGCCATTATTGTTCCTTCCCATAGTTCTGCATCCAGCCTCCTACAAAACAGGGATATGGCTGATGTGTTTAACAATTCTTTGATTGTACAGCGCAGTAAAACATGTTTGTGC